>NC_049235.1:1500000-1665000 GCF_011100685.1 Canis lupus familiaris
CAGCCTGAGGAAGAAAAACCTACGTTTAATTGGTGTTCCCGAGGGTGCCGAAAGGGACAGAGGGCCAGAATATGTATTTGAACAAATTCTAGCTGAAAACTTTCCTAATCTGGGAAGGGAAACAGGCATTCAGATCCAGGAAATAGAGAGATCCCCCCCTAAAATCAATAAAAACCGTTCAACACCTCGACATTTAATAGTGAAGCTTGCAAATTCCAAAGATAAAGAGAAGATCCTTAAAGCAGAAAGAGACAAGATATCCCTGACTTTTATGGGGAGGAGTGTTAGGGTAACAGCAGACCTCTCCACAGAGACCTGGCAGGCCAGAAAGGGCTGGCAGGATATATTCAGGGTCCTAAATGAGAAGAACATGCAACCAAGAATACTTTATCCAGCAAGGCTCTCATTCAAAATGGAAGGAGAGATAAAGAGCTTCCAAGACAGGCAGCAACTAAAAGAATATGTGACCTCCAAACCAGCTCTGCAAGAAATTTTAAGGGGGACTCTTAAAATTCCCCTTTAAGAAGAAGTTCAGTGGATCATTCCACAAAAACAAGGACTGAATAGATATCATGATGACACTAAACTCATATCTCTCAATAGTAACTCTGAATGTGAACGGGCTTAATGACCCCATCAAAAGGCGCAGGGTTTCAGACTGGATAAAAAAGCAAGACCCATCTATTTGCTGTCTACAAGAGACTCATTTTAGACAGAAGGACACCTACAGCCTGAAAATAAAAGGTTGGAGAACCATTTACCATTCAAATGGCCCTCAAAAGAAAGCAGGGGTAGCCATCCTTATATCAGATAAACTAAAATTTACCCCAAAGACTGTAGTGAGAGATGAAGAGGGACACTATATCATACTTAAAGGATCTATTCAACAAGAGGACTTAACAATCCTCAATATATGTGCCCCAAATGTGGGAGCTGCCAAATATATAAATCAATTATTAACCAAAGTGAAGAAATACTTAGATAATAATACACTTATACTTGGTGACTTCAATCTAGCTCTTTCTATACTCGATGGGTCTTCTAAGCACAACATCTCCAAAGAAACGAGAGCTTTAAATGATACACTGGACCAGATGGTTTTCACAGATATCTACAGAACTTTACATCCAAACTCAACTGAATACACATTCTTCTTAAGTGCACATGGAACTTTCTCCAGAATAGACCACATATTGGGTCACAAATCGGGTCTGAACTGATACCAAAAGATTGGGATCGTCCCCTGCATATTCTCAGATCGGAATGCCTTGAAATTACAACTAAATCACAAAAAGAGTTTGGAAGGACCTCAAACACGTGGAGGTTAAGGAGCATCCTGCTAAAAGATGAAAGGGTCAACCAGGAAATTAAGGAAGAATTAAAAACATTCATGGAAACTAATGAGAATGATGATACAACCGTTCAAAATCCTTGGGATGCAGCAAAAGCAGTCCTAAGGGGGAAATACATCGCAATACAAGCATCCATTCAAAAACTGGAAAGAACTCAAACACAAAAGCTAACCTTACACATAAAGGAACTAGAGAAAAAACAGCAAATAGATCCTACACCCAAGACAAGAAGGGAGTTAATAAAGATTCGAGCAGAACTCAACAAAATCAAGACCAGAAGAACTGTGGAACAGATCCACAGAACCAGGAGTTGGTTCTTTGAAAGAATTAACAAGATAGATAAACCATTAGCCAGCCTTATTAAAAAGAAGACAGAGAAGACTCAAATTAATAAAATCATGAATGAGAAAGGGGAAATCACTACCAACACCAAGGAAATACAAACGATTTTAAAAACATATTATGAACAGCTATACGCCAATAAATTAGGCAATCTAGAAGAAATGGACACATTCCTGGAAAGCCACAAACTACCAAAACTGGAACAGGAAGAAATAGAAAACCTGAACAGGCCAATAACCAGGGAGGAAATTGAAGCAGTCATCAAAAACCTCCCAAGACACAAGAGTCCAGGACCAGATGGCTTCCCAGGGTAATTTTATCAAACGTTTAAAGAAGAAACCATACCTATTCTCCTAAAGCTGTTTGGAAAGATAAAAAGAGATGGAGTATTCCAAATTCGTTCTATGAGGCCAACATCACCTTAATTCCAAAACCAAAGACCCCACCAAAAAGGAGAATTACAGACCAATATCCCAGCTGAACATGGATGCAAAAATTCTCAACAAGATACTGGCCAATAGGATCAAACAATACATTAAGAAAATTATTCACCATGACCAAGTAGGATTTATCCCTGGGACACAAGGCTGGTTCAACACCCGTAAAACAATCAATGTGATTCATCATATCAGCAAGAGAAAAACCAAGAACCATATGATCCTCTCATTGGATGCAGAGAAAGCATTTGACAAAATACAGCATCCATTTCTGATCTAAACTCTTCAGAGTGTAGCGATAGAGGGAACATTCCTCAACATCTTAAAAGCCATCTATGAAAAGCCCACAGCAATTATCATTCTCAATGGGGAAGCACTGGGAGCCTTTCCCCTAAGATCAGGAACAAGACAGGGATGTCCACTCTCACCACTGCTATTCAACATAGTACTGGAAGTCCTAGCCTCAGCAATCAGACAACAAAAAGACATTAAAGGCATTCAAATTGGCAAAGAAGAAGTCAAACTCTCCCTCTTCGCTGATGACATGATACTCTACATAGAAAACCCAAAAGTCTCCACCCCAAGACTGCTAGAACTCATACAGCAATTCGGTAGCATGGCAGGATACAAAATCAATGCCCAGAAATCAGTGGCATTTCTATACACTAACAATGAGACTGAAGAAAGAGAAATTAAAAAGTCAATCCCATTTACAATTGCACCGAAAAGCATAAGATACCTAGGAATAAACCTAACCAAAGAGGTAAAGGATCTATACCTTCAAAACTATAGAACACTTCTGAAAGAAATTGAGGAAGACACAAAGAGATGGAAAAATATTCCATGCTCATGGATTGGTAGAATTAATATTGTGAAAATGTCAATGTTACCCAGGGTAATATACACGTTTAATGCAATCCCTATCAAAATACCATGGACTTTCTTCAGAGAGTTAGAACAAATTATTTTAAGATTTGTGTGGAATCAGAAAAGACCCCGAATAGCCAGGGGAATTTTAAAAAAGAAAACCATAGCTGGGGGCATCACAATGCCAGATTTCAGCTTGTACTACAAAGCTGTGGTCATCAAGACAGTGTGGTACTGGCACAAAAACAGACACATAGATCAATGGAACAGAATAGAGAACCCAGAAGTGGACCCTGAAATTTATGGTCAACTAATGTTCGACAAAGCAGGAAAGACTATCCACTGGAAAAAAGACAGTCTCTTCAATAAATGATGTTGGGAATATTGGACAGCCACATGCAGAAGAATGAAACTAGACCTCTCTCTTGCACCATCCACAAAGATAAACTCAAAATGGATGAAAGATCTAAATGTGAGACAAGATTCCATCAAAATCCTAGAAGAACACAGGCAACACCCTTTTTGAACTCGGCCACAGTAACTTCTTGCAAGATACATCCACGAAGGCAAAAGAAACAAAAGCAAAAATGAACTATTGGGACTTCATCAAGATAAGAAGCTTTTGCACAGCAAAGGATACAGTCAACAAAACTAAAAGACAACCTACAGAATGGGAGAAGATATTTGCAAGTGACATATCAGATAAAGGGCTAGTTTCCAAGATCTATATAGAACTTATTAAACTCAACACCAAAGAAACAAACAATCCAATCATGAAATGGGCAAAAGACATGAACAGAAATCTCACAGAGGAAGACCTAGACATGGCCAACAAGCACATGAGAAAATGCTCTGCATCACTTGCCATCAGGGAAATACAAATCAAAACCACAATGAGATACCACCTCACACCGGTGAGAATGGGGCAAATTAACAAGGCAGGAAACAATAAATGTTGGAGGGGATGCGGAGAAAGGGAACCCGTTTACACTTTTGGTGGGAATGTGAACTGGTGCAGCCACTCTGGAAAACTGTGTGGAGGTTCCTCAAACAGTTAAAAATAGACCTGCCCTACGACCCAGCAATTGCACTGTTGGGGATTTATCCCAAAGATACAGATGCAATGAAACGCCGGGACACCTGCACCCCAATGTTTATAGCAGCAATGGCCACGATAGCCAAACTGTGGAAGGAGCCTCGGTGTCCAACGAAAGATGAATGGATAAAGAAGATGTGGTTTATGTATACAATGGAATATTACTCAGCTATTAGAAATGACAAATACCCACCATTTGTTTCAACGTGGATGGAACTGGAGGGTATTATGCTGAGTGAAGTAAGCCAGTCGGAGAAGGACAAACATTATATGTTCTCATTCATTTGGGGAATATAAATAATAGTGAAAGGGAATATAAGGGAAGGGAGAAGAAATGTGTGGAAAATATCAGAAAGGGAGACAGAACGTAAAGACTGCTAACTCTGGGAAACGAACTAGGGGTGGTAGAAGGGGAGGAGGGCGGGGGGTGGGAGTGAATGGGTGACGGGCACTGCGGGTTATTCTGTATGTTAGTAAATTGAACACCAATAAAAAATAAATTAAAAAAAACATCTTTCATCCATTTGGAGTTTATCATTGTGTATGGTGCAAGAGAGAGGTCTAGGTTCATTCTTCTACATGTGGCTGTCTAATATTCCCAACATCATTTATTGAAGAGACTGTCTTTTTTCCAGTGGATAGTCTTTCCTGCTTTGTCGAATATTAGTTGACCATAAAGTTCAGGGTCCACTTTTGGGTTCTCTATTCTGTTCCATTGATCTATGTGTCTGTTTTTGTGCCAGTACCACACTGTTTTATTTTTTATTTATTTTATTTATTTATTCATGAAAGACACAGTGAGAGAGAGGGAGAGAGGGAGAGAGAGAGGGGCAAGCAGAGAGGTAGCGACATAGGTAGAGGGAGAAGCAGGCTCCATACAAGGAGCCCAATGTGGGACTCCATCTCGAGTGTCCAGGATCACAACCTGAGCGAAAGGCAATAATAGCTCAATCACTGAGCCACCCAGGCGTCCCAGAAAATATTTTTTTAATTTTTTATTTATTTATGATAGTCAGAGACAGAGAGAGAGAGAGAGAGAGAGAGGCAGAGACACAGGCAGAGGGAGAAAAAGGCTCCATGCACCGGGAGCCGGACGTGGGATTCGATCCCAGGTCTCCAGGATCGCGCCCTGGGCCAAAGGCAGGCGCCAAACCGCTGCACCACCCAGGGATCCCCCCACACACAAAAAATAATTTTATTAATAGCCCAGACTACAGTTAAGGTATTGTACTACCTCAAATTGGCACAAAATTGGGGGAAAAAAGAGCATTGAAACATGTTCAAAGAGCAATTTTATGTTACTTGCCATAACCTAACCCTTAAGGAAGTACAACTGAAGGCTGGAAAACATACTCTCAGCCCATGACATCTCCTTTGAGAAGAGAAGAAAAAGAGGGGCAACGGTCCAACATCTTCAGCATTTTGGATGCATTGACTGATGGATCATTTTCTGTTTCATCTGACACAAAGCACTGATAAATCAATATATTTCACACTAAGACAGCTAAGAATAAGGGAAACAAAAAGATTTCTAGCAACCCAGCAAAGCCCTGTAAGATTCAGTTACATAGCCTTATGCTTCACTCCGGGGCGGGAGGAAAAACAGTGCTCTCTGCTTCCAAAGTCCCACACTTTCAGTTTGTGACCAAGAAACCAGGTTTTATGTTATGCCACCGTGAGAACTGATTGAACAAATTATTTTGGCGGGTACAGCTAAGAACAGAAGTACAGAAGTTTGGTGTTTAAGGGCAGCCAGAATCTCTACTTAGGCTGATTATTGGAGGTGTTTTGTATTTAGAGTAACTTCATAAAGACTAATGGATAACTGGTTCTTTAAATGTATAGACACTAAATCAAAGCTGCAAGAAACATGAAGAGTCAGGAAAAAAAGACTCAATAAATGAAAATTCCTAAGTGAAAGTTGGAGCCTTTGAATCACATTCACTTGTGTTGCTTATCTCCCTATCCTCCATCACTTGATAACCTTCAATTTATTCTCCATATTAATGAGTCTCTTTTTCATTTATATGTTCATATGTTTATATGTTTATTTTGTTTTATAGATTCCACATATAAGTAAAATTATATAGTATATATATATATATATATATGAGACACACACACACACACACACACACACACACACACACACAGAAAGAGATAGAGAAAGGCAGAGCCATAGGCAGAAGAGAAACAGGATCCCTCCAGGGAGCATGATGTGGGACTAGATTTCAGGACCCCAGGATCATCACCTGAGCCAGACAGATACTCAAACACTGAGACACCCAGATACCCTACATTTCTCTTTTTTTGGAATCCTCGTCTGGTTGTTCTATCAGGATTATGGTAGCTTCATAGAATGAACTTGGGAGTTTTCATTTCTTTTCTATTTTTGGAACAGTTTAAATATTTGGTACAATTCACTTTTTAAATTTATTTTTATTTTTTTTAAGATTTTATTTATTTATTCATGAGAGACACAGAGAGAGGCAGAGAGAGGCAGAGACACAGACAGAAGAAGAAGCAGGCTCCATGCAGGAGCCCAATGTGGGACTTGATCCCGGGACTCCAGGATCACGCCCTGGGCTGAAGGCAGGCGCTCAATCACTGAGCCACCCAGAGATCCCCCCAATTCACTAAAAAAATATTTATTCATGAGAGACACACAGTGAGAGGCAGAGACATAGGCAGAGGGAGAAGCAGGCTCCATTCAGAAAGCCCGATTTGGGACTCAATCCCAGGACTCCTGGATCACACCCTGAGCCAAAGGCAGATACTCAACTGCTGGGCCACCCAGGTGCCCCAAGTACAATTCACTTTTGAAGTCATGTGGTTCTGGACCTTGCTGGAAATATTTTGATTATTGATTCAATTACTTTGGTTATTTACGTGTACCATTTTTCTATTTCTTCTTCTTACAGTTTTGGTAGTTTATGTTTCTAGGAATTTATCCATTTCTTGCAGGTGGTCCATTTGATTGGAATATAGTTTTTCATAAAATTCTCTGTAATTGCTTGTATTTCTGTGGTGATGGTTTTTATTTATCCTTTCATTTGTGATTTTATCCCATTGTGTCCTTTCTCTTTTCTTTTTGATAAGTCCAGTTAGGGATTTATAACTTTTACTAAAATTTTCAAAGAACCAGCTCCTGGTTTCATTTGTTCTTCTTTTACTTGCTCTATAAGTATTAGGTTATGCTGCTTATTTGAGATTTGTCTTACTTCTTCTTGCTAGGCCTGTATTGCTATTAACTTCCCTCTTAGGACGGCCTTTGTTGCTCCTGAAGATTTTAGAGCATTGTGTTTTCATTTTTATTTGTCCTCATGTATTTTTTTAATTTCCTCACACCCAGTGCTCATCCCATCAAGTGCCCCCCTCAGTGCCCCGCACCCAGTCACCCCCAGCCCCCACCCACCTCCCTTTCTACCACCCCTTGTTTGTTTCCCAGAGTTAGGAGTCTCTCATGCTCTGTCTCCCTTTCTGATATTTCCCACTCATTTTTCCTCTTTCCCCTTTATTCCCTTTCACTATTTTTTGTATTCCCCAAATAAATGAGACCTTCCTGGTTGACACATTCATTGTTTAGTAGCATGTTGTTTAACATCCATGTATTTTTGGTCTTCTCAAATTTTTTTCTTGCGAATCACTTCAAGTCTCACAGCATTGTGATCAGAAAATATGCATGTTTTAATCTCAATATTTTTGTACATTCTGAGGCCTGATTTATGACCTAGGTTGTGATCTTTTCTGGAGAATGTCCATGTGCATGTGAAAAGAATGTATATTCTACTGCTTTAGGATGAAATGTTCTGAATATATATGTGAAGTCCATCTTGTCCAGTGTGTCATTCAAACCATTGTTTACTTGTTGATTTTCTTCTTAGATGATCTGTTCATTGATGTAACTGTGGTTTTAATGTTACCTATTATTGTATTATAATTAGCTAGTTTTTGATGTTTATTATTAATGGTTTAATATATTTGAATGCTCCCATGTTGGGTGCATAAATATTTAGTTGTTACATCTTCTTGTTGGATGGTCCTCTTGATTATGACATAGTGCCCTTCTACATCTCTTGTTATATATTTGGTTTATGTATTTTTTTATTTATGATAGTCACAGAGAGTGAGAGAGAGAGAGGCAGAGACACAGGCAGAGGGAGAAGCAGGCTCCATGCACCGGGAGCCCGACGCGGGACTCGATCCCGGGTCTCCAGGATCGCGCCCTGGGCCAAAGGCAGGCGCCATACTGCTGCGCCACCCAGGGATCCCATATATTTGGTTTAAAATCTATTTTGTATGATATAAGTATTGCTACTCTGGTTTTCCTTTGATATCCTTTTGTATGATGAGTATTTCTCCATTCTCTTTCCATCTTCAGATAACGTTTGGTCTCTGTAGGTTCCATTTAGATGGATCTCTCTCTCTCTTTCTCTCTCTCTCTCCCTCATCCATTCTTATACCCCATATCTTTGGATGGAAACATTCAGGCCATTTACATTTAGAGTAATTATTAATAGATATGCATTTTTTTGCCATTTTATTGCTTGTTTTGTCCTTTTTTTTCTGGAGATTTCCTCTGTTCCTTTCTTGCTTTATTACTTTTGGTCTTTCCACTCAAAGTATACCCTTTAATATTTCATGTAGGACTGTTTTAGTGTCCTTAGCTCTTTGGTTTTATCTGGAAAACTCTTTTCTTTAATAATAAATTTATTTTTTATTGGTGTTCAATTTGCCAACATACAGAATAATACCCAGTGCTCATCCCGTCAAGTGACCCCCTCAGTGCCCGTCACCCACTCACCCCCACCCCCCGCCCTCCTCCCCTTCCACCACCCCTAGTTCATTTCCCAGAGTTAAGAGTCTTTATGTTGTGTCTCCTTTTCTGATATTTCCTACCCATTATAAATAATAGTGAAAGGGAATAGAAGGGAAGGGAGAAGAAATGGGTATCTGGAAAAATCTTTATCTCTCCTTCTGTTTTGGATTATTAGCCTTGCTGGATAGATTATTCTTGTATGCAGATTTTTCCCATTCAGTACATTGATATATCATGCCACTCTCTTCTGCCGTCCAAATTCCTTTCAGGAAATCTCTAGCCAGTATTACTGTAAGGTCTTTTCTTGTAAATTAAGGACTTTTTGCCTTTGAGTTTTAAGATTTTTTTTCCTTTTTTGCATATTTTGTAAATTTAATTATTGTATGTCTTGGTGTTATTCTGATTTTGTTGATTTTGCTGGGAATTATCTTTGCCTCCTGGAATTGGATGTCTGTTTTCTTCTCTAGAGTAGAGAAGTTTTCAACTATTATTTCCTCAAATAAATTTCCTGCCTTCTTTTCTCTATTTTTCCAGGACTCCTATAGTACGAATGTTAATGCATTTGATGTAGCCACTCAGTTCCGTGTTTATTCTCATGTCCCATTCTTCTTTCTTTCTTTTGTTCAGCTTAGTTAGTTTCCATTATTTTATTTTCTATATCACTTATTTGTTCCTCTGCTTCTTCCATCCTTATGTTCATTGCAGCCAATCAGTTTCAAATCTCAGTTATTGCATTTTTCATTTCTGACTTTTTTTTAACTCTTTATCTCTATGGTAAGAGCCTGTTTGAAGTCTCCGTTCTATGGACCTCTGGGTGGCTCAGTGGTTGGGCATTTGCCTTAGGCTCAGGGCATGATCCCTGGATCTGGGATCAGGTCCCTTGTTGGGCTCCCTGTAGGGTGCCTGCTTGTCTTTCTGCATATGTCTCTGCCTCTCTCCCTCTCTCTTTGTGTGTCTCTCATGAATAAATAAATACTTCTTTAAAAAATAAAATAAATAAATGCAGTCTCCATTCTTTTCTCAAGCCAAATATTATCCTTATGATTATTGCTTTAAATTATCCATCAGGCATGTTACTTATATTTTTTAATTATATTCCTGGCTATAATCATTTATTTTCCTTTCTTTTGGGGTGAATTCCTCCATCTTGGCATTTTGTTATATCTATGTGTTAGGAAAGCCTGTGATGTTTCCCACTCCTGAAAGTAATGGGTTTATGAAGAAAAATTCTGGGCCTGGTACCTCAGGGAGTGTCTCTCACATTTGTTGGGTGCACTCTGCTGCTGTGTTTTGGCTTCTGTATCGTTCAGGCATGTGCAGAGGCTCTTCTTGCTTGCAATGGGCAGTGTGTAGTACTTGGCTAGAGTGTGGTAAGTTTTAACTAGGTGTGATCTGGTCTGCTTATGAAAAGAGACCTGATGGTACTTCCATGATTCTCTAGTTAGGATACTTGGTGTGGGAGGGATTTCTGCTGGTCTTCTGGGGAAGGGGTCTGCCTCCCTGGGACTGAGGCAAACTTCACATGAAGGGCAGCGCTGACAGAGTGCAAGGGTATGGGGCCTGGTATAAGCAGGTTTGAGTTAGGCAGTCACTGTCAGCATTGTGGCACCAAGGTGGTTTTGTGTTTATACCGAGGTGTAGGGGAGGGAAATGGTCTCAAGTATCTGCTTTGTTCCTGGAGTGGTGTCTCCACACTTAGTGCTCTCAGACAATGACCCCAAATACAGCAAACAATGCCCCCATGTGTCTCAGGCGCGTGCGCGCGCACACACACACACACACACACACACACACACACAGATTATAACCTACACATTGTCTGTCCCTGGGCTGTTTTCTTGCCTTCTCTCTGGGAATAGCAAAGCACTCTTTATGCTCTATCCCAGCCAAGCCTGCTGACATTCAAAACTCTAAGCTCTGTGGATGTTGGTGTTGGCAGGGTCCTGTGCAGACCCCTTGGGGAGGCTCTCAGTGTGCTGGGACCAAGGGAGGCTTGACAAAAAAGAGAGTTTTCTCAGAATGCAGGGGCATGGTACTTGGAGCAGGGAAGCAATACAGCCAGCCAGTGTGCAGGCCCCACTGCTTTTGCCAGGTGGCTCTACATTTATGCTGAAGATGGGGGAGGAAAACAGCACTCGGTAGCTCCTTTGGTCCTTGAGGGGAGTTCCATGGAATGCTACCTCTCAGGGTTGTGTTCCAAGAAAAACAAATAATCTCTTCACCGTGTGCCCTGGGTGTTGCTCAGATCATGCCATCTTCCCCTGGCTTGTTTGCCTGCCTTCTATCCAGAAGCATGGCAGCACCCTCAGGGCTCGATTCTAGCCAAGCTTGCTGACCTTTAAAAGTCTAGTCTTCAAACTATGTTGGTTGCAAATACTCATGAAAATCAGCTTCTCTCATTTTTCCAGCCAGTGGCTTTGGGGAGGTGTGCTCCTTATGCAGTCCCTTGTAATATCCTCTCTCTCTCCCTCTCATCTTTCTCCACAACAAGGGCTTCTTCTCTTATGCATCACCTATGATCCATTTCTCCCCCAAACTTTGTCTCTGAACTTTTTACCTTCCTCAATGTGGCCTATTCTTTCCTTGTAGTTGCATAGTTTATTCTCTCAGTCTTCATGTTGATTTCTTGGATATTCTGAATGATTTAATAATTATCCAGTTATGTGCCATGGATGAGACAAGCCCAGTGTCCTCCTACTGTGCCATCATCTTAGCTTCCTCACACCCACTGGTTTTTAAAACTCTTGGAGTTAGGGCCCACTAAATTTTAAAGCTCCTAGAGTTAAGCCTTGTTGATTATCAAAACCAAATATTTTGGGATCTCATTTTCCCTCCATGAGTCCCCAGTGCCAGAGGTTTTAAGTGTGGGGTTTTATTTTCTCACATCTCTGTGCTTGTGATGTCTCTTCTGTTTGCAGTTGGTGGGATTTGGTTTAGTTCACAACTACACCTCTTCCTCTTTTACCCTCTTCAGCCTGGCCTTCTTTCCAACTGTGGATGATCTATTTTCTAGTCTTTGTGTTTAGAGTTAATTGCATAGGTGCAGTTGTTGCCTCATTGTGTCCATGGGTACTCTGCTAATCTGTCATCTTCCATCCAATCTCTCTAGGAATTATTAAACTTGAAATAGAAACAGGCTTAAAAATGCACAATAATGTAAAGAAGTTTAAGACTCACTAGTGAAAAATCTATTGACAAATACAGACTACTGTAATACTACAATAGTGGTGTGTAATTTTTAAATTTGGTACACAGGTAACAAACATATTAATAACAGTGACTGAAAACATGTTATTGGATATACAATATAAAATATGTAAATTAGCATAAAGTGTAGAAGGGAGAAGATTGTAGAGCTTTGCAATTAAAGTAAGTTGCTATAAAGTTTCCATAAAGAAAGCATCTCTAGAAGATACACAAAAGAACAAGAACAAAAAATCAAGGTGTATCATTACACAAAACTAACAAATTATAAAAGAAGACAGTGAGAGAGGGAAAGAGATACAAAAATCTTTTTTAAAAAGATTTTATTTATTCATGAGATACACAGAGGGAGGGAGAAGGAGGCAAAGACACAGGCAGAGGGAGAAGCAGGTTCTATGTAGGGAGCCCGACATGGGACTCAATCCTGGGACTCCAGGATCATGCCCTGGGACAAAGGGAGGTGCCAAACCACTGAACCACCCAGGGATCCCCAAGACACAAAAATCTAAAAGACAAATAGAAAACACTTAACAAAATGACAATAGCAATTCATACTATTAATAATTATTTTCAATCAAAAGGCTTAAACTCTCCAATTAAAAGACAAATGGCTGAATGGTTTTAAAAAAAATGATAGAAGTCTACGCTACCTGCAAGGCAAACATAGGCTGAAAATAAAGAGATAGCAAAAGACATTTTATGCAAATGATAACCAAAGTACCACAAGAATGTCTATATTTATATTAAACAAAATAAACTATTTGAAAAAATGACAATGAGATAAATATGGTCATTATTTAATGATGATCAGTTCATTAGGAAGATATAAAATTATAAGTATGTTTGAACCTGAATAGGAAGATCTGAATGTATACAATATACATCGACAAACTTAAAGGGAGAAATAAATAGCAAAATAGAATAATAGGAAAATTAATTGTCTTATTTTTAATAATAGATAGAATACCAATAGAAAATCAACAAGGAAATAGCAGGTTCTACTACACTATAGAAAAAAAAATAAACCTAGGAGATGTATACAAGTCATTCTTCCCAACAGGAACAGAATACACAATTATTCACAAGTGTTTTTGGGAACTTCTCAAGGATAGGTCACATTCAAGTTTAAAAATTCTTTAAAAATATGAGAAGATTCAAATCATACCAAGTATATTTTCCAATCACAGTGATATTAACCTAGATATCAATAACAGATGGGAAACAAGAAAATATACAAATTACATAACACACTTGTGAACAACGAGTCAAAGGAGGGAATAAAGGGGAAAGGAGAGAAAATGAGTGAAAATATCAGTAAGGGTGACAAAATATGAGAGACACCTAAATCTGGGAAAAGAACAAGGGGTAGTGGAAAAGGAGGTGGGTGGGGGGTTGGGGTGACTGGGTGATGGGCACTGAGGGGGGCACTTGGCGGGATGAGCCCTGGGTGTTATGCTATATGTTGCTATATGTTGGCAAATTGAACTCCAATAAAAGAAATAAAATGTAAAAACAAAGGAGAAATCAAAATTGAAGTTAGTAAATATTTGGAGGTAAAAAAAAAGAAATGAAAACATTTCTGTGGTTTAGCATTTGTTTTTGGCTCAGGTCCTGATTCTGGGGTCCTAGGATTGAGTCCAGCCTTGGGCTCCCTGCAGGGAGTCTGCTTCTCCCTCTGCCTCTGTCTCTGCCTCTTTCTCTGTGTCTCTCATGAGCAAATAAATAAATCTTTAAAAAAACATTCAAATAATGTAACCTTACACCTTAGAGGTTCAGAAAAGTAAAACAAAATTAAGGCCAAAGTTATAGTAAGGAGGGAATAATAATAAAGATTAAATTAGAAATGAACAAAATGGAAAACGAAATACAATAGAAAAAATTAATGAAACTAAAAGTTGTTTTTTTGGGCAAGCCCTTAGTTAAGCTAGCTTAAAAATAATCCTCATCTTATTAAAATTATTAAAATTGTAAATGAAAGAGGATAAACTACAACTGTAACCAAGTGGCACAAGGAATTTTAAGAGACTACTATGAAAAATTACATGTCAACATATTGGATAATCCAAAATAAATGGATAAATTTCTAGAAAAATGAAATCTACAAAGACTCAATCACGAAGAAATGGAAAATCTGCACAAACCAATAATGCATACGACATTTGACTCAATAATTTTAAATTTCCAAACAAAATAAAGCCCAGAATCAGGTAGGTTCAGTGGTCAATTTCACCAAATATTTAAAGAAGAATTAACACCAATACTTCTCAAAATTTTCCAAGAAATATAAAAAAAGAAGACTTCCAAATTTAAAGTCCAGCATTATTCACATATCAAAGACAAAGACTGTAACAAAAGAAAACTACATACCAACATCCTTGATTAATATAGATTAAAAAATCCTCAAAAACTACTAGAAACTAAATTTAATGGTACATTAAAAGGATCAAACACCATGAACAACTCACTTAGGATGCAAAAATGGCTCAATATATCTGAATCAATCAGTCAAATCAATTAGCAATCCAAATCAATCAAACATCATATTAAACAGAATTTTTTTAAATTATCATCTCAAAACTCTCAGAAATCTCAGAGTAGACATAATTTACCTCACCATAATAAAGCTGTTATGTAAAAAGTCCACAGCTAGCATCATACTCAATGGTGAACATTTTTCCTTTAAGATCAGAAACTAGGTGGGGATGCATTGGTGGCTCAGTCAGTTAAGTGGCTAGCTCTTGGTTTTCAGCTCAGATTATGATCTCAGGGTCGTCAGATTGAGCCCCATGTTGGGCTTTGCACTCAGTGAGTAGTCTTCTTGAGATTCTCTCTAATCCTCTTCCTCGGTCCCTCCCCCTACTCATGCTCACTCTCTAAAATAAATAAATCACAAGGAAAGAAAAAAAAAATCAGGAACTAGACAAAGATGCTCACTTTCACTACTTCTATTCAATGCAGGTTTTAAATCAACCAATTAGGCAAGAAAATAATAGTCACTCAAATCAGAAAAGCAGCTATTTCTGTGTGCAGCTGACATTAATATTATATGTAGGAAAATTTGAAGACCACTAAAATAATGAAAGGTAATAAACAAATTTAGCAGATTTTCAGGATGAAAAATCAAAATTTAAAAATCAGTTGCATTTCTATAACTAACAACAAGCTATACAAAAAGAAAATTAAAAAAGAGTCCCATTTAAATTAGCATCAAAAAATAAAATATGTAGACAAAAACTTAACCAAAGAAATGAAAGGTTTATACACTGAAAACTATAAGTTAATGAAAGAATTTAGAATAAGAAATAAATTGGAAGTTGTTTATTTTTATGAATTTGAAGAAAAATATTACTGAAATATTCATAGTACCCAAAGCAGTACACATATTGAATGCAACCCCTATCAGAATCTTAATGATATTTTTTAACAAACATAGAAAAAACTACTAAAATTCATATGGAATCACAAAGACCCAGAATAAACAAAGCAATCTTGAGAAGGAAGAATAAGACTAGACTTACATTTTCTGACTTCACAATCTGTTACAAAACTAGAGCAAATTAAAATTAGAGGATGGTGCTGGCAAAACAAAAGACAAAACAAAAACAGACATATAGACCAATGAAACAGAATAGAGCCCATAATATACCTGCATACATACAGTCATCTGATCTTTGACAAGAGTGCCAAAAATACACAATGAAGAAAGAAGATATTTTCAATAAATTGTGTTGGTAAAAGGGAAAAGAGTGAAAACAACCTTTCTCTCACATCACAAACAAAAATCAACTCTAAATGGATTAAAGACTTAATTGTAGTACCCAAATCTCTCAAACCCCTAGAATAAAACATAAAGAAAATCTTTATAAAACTTATCTTGGAATTATTTCTATGACAACACAAATTTTTTAAAAAGTAGACAAGATCACATCAAATAAGAGCTTCTGCACCAAAAGGAAACAGTCAACAACATAAAGGGCAAGCTACAGATTGGGAAAAAATATGTTCAAATGACATATCTGATGACATATTAGTATCTAAATATACAAAAAACACTCCTACATTCAATATAAAAATTTTCCACAAATAATACAATTAAAAATGGGCAAGAGGTTGAATAAATATTTCTCCAAGAAGACACAGCAACAATTATATGAGGAGTTGCTCAGTACCCCTAAATCATCAGGGAAATGCGAATCAAAACCATAAGATATCATCTCATTCCTATTAAGGTGGTCAGTATCCAAAATGACAACACCACCAGAAAATGACGTCCCGGTGAGCATTTGAATAAACTGAAGCCCTTGTACACTGTTGGTTGTAATGCAAAATGGTGCAGTTCTCATGTAAAAATATTGTGGAAGCTCCCCAAAAATTACAAATAGAGCTCTGATATGCTTAGCCATCCCACTTCTGGGTATTTATCCAAAAATCTTGACATTAGGGTCTTATAGAAATATATACACTCTCATAATCATGGAAGTTGGCATTTTCATGGTAGCTAAGAAATGGAAACAACCTAAATATCTCTCAATAGATAGAGAAAGAAAATGTGGTATACATTAGAATATTTAGAATATTATTCAGTTTTAAATACTAAGGAAATTCTTTGATATGAGACAATATCTATGAACCTGGAGGGCATGTGCTAAGTGAAATAAACCACTAACAGAAGAAAAAACGCTTTATAATTCCAATTATATGCAGTATCTAAAACTGTCAAATTCATAGAAGTAGCAGAATTGTGGTTGCCAATAGCAGACAAACACAGGGGATTATGATTGCTCTTCAACAGGTATAAAATTTGAGACACTAGATGAATTAGATATCTGCTGTATAAAACTATGTCTATAGTTAACAATTCAGTATTTTGCAGTTAAGATTTTGTTTAGAGCGTAGCTCTTATGTGTTCTTACTACAATAGAAGAGACCTTTTTAAGAAGATGAAAAGAAAGTTATAGACTTGGAGGAAATATGTATAAACTACCTATCTGACAAAGGATTATACCAAAATATATATTAGACTTTGAATTCAATAAAATAATCTACTTAGAAAATAAGCAAATAATATGAACAGGCACTTTACTGAAGAAGATCCATATATTGCAAACAAACACCTGAAAAAAATGTTTAACATCATTAGCCATTAGAGAAATGCAAATTAAAGTCACAAGGTATCACTGTACTCCTATCAGAAGAACAGAAAGAAACCGCAGTTCCAACAAAAGCAGGAGAAGTTACAGAGAATCCAGATGTCTCATAGATTGGCTTTGGTAAAACAAAATGGTATAGCCATTCTGGAAATGTCATCTCATAAGTGCATTCTTGAGCATGTATCCCAGAGAACAAATGCTTATGTTTACACCAAAAAAAACCCCCAAAAAACCTATATATAGTAACAGTGAATTTAGTCATGATGACCAAAACCAGAGATAAACTAAATATCCTTCAACATGGAAATAGTTAAACAAACTGTGATACATCCATAGCATGAGATACTACTTAGCAATAAAAGTAAATGAGTGATTGATATGTTAAAAAACTTACATAGATTTCAAAGGAATTATACTGAAGGAAACAAAAAATACCAAAGGGTCACATAATATATTATCCTATGTGTATAACATCAAAATAACAAAACTACAGAGATGGGGAGCATATTAGTGAGTCGGGGGCTAAGGAAGGAGCATAAAGAATGAGATCAGGAATCATTCTGTATCTTGCCTGTGTTGGTGGTCACACAAATTTACACATATGAAAAACTATATAAAAAACTGGTGAAATGTGATTAAGGTTAGTAGATCACGTCAATTCCTGATTGTAATTAAGGGAAAATGTGTGAAGCATAGAATAGATCATTGTATGTTATTTCTCATAACTGCATATTAATCTATATCTTAAAAGTTAAAGTTAAAAAATGGTAGTTAAGACCTATGCATACCAACAACTTGTGGTGTTTCCAGGGGAGAGAGAGTCAAAACATGATTGTTTTTCCAAAGTATAGTCTGTGACTTCATACTGACATAAATTAGTGAAAAGGAAAAAAAGGAAGCAAGGAGAAGGAAGGAAGGAAGACAAAAAAAGAAGGAAGAGAGGGAGGGGAAAAAACAGTTTGTATAGGATAATTCCAAATAATTTATGTAGATACTCCACACCTCATGAAGGTGAAGATTGACCTGCCTCCTACCTTGAGTGTGCACTGTACTCAGTGGTTTGCTTCCAAAGAGAAGGACATAGGTCCAAGTCCCTGCTCCGCTGTGTCGGGTACACTTGGACCCAAGCTCGAACTTGTAAACAAACCCTCCTGTGTTTGCATCGGTGTCGGCTCCTTGGTGGTTTCTCAGATTCGCAATTTTGGGCACGACATTTGGGGGCTCGTCCGGGATCCTAGAAACCTCCAGGACCCCATCCTGAGGGTTTCATGCTTGGGGAGTGCACTCAACTTTTTCCACATTTTGCGCGCATATTCTCTGAGAGCTCTACCTGTAGGAATTCCAATCTATATTGGGTCGGCATTGGCTTAGGCAGACACGCTGGCGGGCGTCGATTGGGGGTCTTGAGGAGACGTCCCTTGTCCCCACTGGGAGGACAGGGTCCTCATCTGTAGGGAGGACGGAGGTCCTCATGTAAGGAGGGCCGGCTGCCAGCCCCCCGGGTTGCTTTTTGTTTTGTCTCCGTGGCCGCACTGGAACGTTTGTCTGTTACTGTGTTCTTGTTACCTGTTTGCGCGCTGGTCTGTGTTACTGTGTCCTTGTTAACTGTTTGTGCGTTTGACTGTGTTATTTGTTAACTGTCATAACTGTCTGTGCCTTGGTGTGGACGGGGGACATAATGGGGCAGACGCAAACCACACCCTTGTCCCTTATGCTCTCCCACTTCTCGGATGTTAGGGAAAGAGCTCTTATTCTGAGCATAGACATACGGAGAGAGATTCCAAAATTATTGCATATCAGAATGGCCAATACTCAACGTGGGATGGCCCCGAGAAGGAACTTTTCACCTACCTATTATCTTACAGGTTAAGGCCGTGATCTTCAGGGACAAACCAGACGGCCCCCCTGACCAGGTGCCCAACATCCTGGCTTGGCAGGACATGACCGAAAATTCCCCTCCTTGGCTAAAACCCTTTTTACCCCCCAAAGCACACAACTCGGCTGAAGGTAAGGAGAGACTCCGGGTCCAACGCCAGACTCTAATGGCAGGTCTCCAGGCTGCCGCGTGCAAGACTACCAATCTGGCCAAGGTCTATGATGTGAGACAGGGTAAGGATGAGAGTCCAGCAGCCTTCTTAGAGGGAGTCATAGAGGCTTTTAGGCAGTACACCCTTATGAACCCAGAAGCCCCGGAAACAAAGGCTGCAATTATCATGGCTTTTGTTAACCAGGCCGCTCTGGACATTGAAAAGAAATTGCAAAGAGTAGAGAGACTGGGAGAGAAGAGCTTGCAGGACTTAGTGATAGTAGCAGAACGAGTCTGTAATAATAGAGAAAGTCCGGAAGAACAACAAACCAAACTAAGGGACCGGCAGACCCAAAACCTGGCCAAGATCCTGCTGGCCACATCCATGGATGACCCACAGGAAAGATGGAGGCACCTCAAGAAGCTGGCCTCAGGGACAGGTAAGGAGGATGGCCCTTGTCCCCGTCGGGAGCGCCCTAAGATGAACAAAAACCAATGTGCTTATTGCAAAGAAGAGGGCCCCTGGTAAAAAAACTGCCCTAACAAAAGATCTAAGGCCCCTGCCAAGATCTTGGAAATGCAGGACCTGGACGATTAGGGGAGTCAGGGTTCGGCAACCCCCCCCCCCCCCGAGCCCAGGGTAACTCTTAGAGCAACTTGTTGAATTCCTAGTGGACACTGGGGTACAACATTCAGTTTTATTACAAGCCCAAGGGAAATTGGCAAGCAAGACTTTATGTAAGGGGCTACGGGCACCGAACAGTACTCATGGACTACCCGAAGAACTGGGGATCTTGGCATGCGCTGGGTATCCCACTCCTTCATGGTCATCCCTGAGTTTCCCTACCCGTTGTTAGGTCGGGATTTGCTCACCAAGATGGGGGCACAAATTCGCTTCCACCCCAAAGGGACAAAAATCCTAAAAAAAGAGGGGCACCGGATTCAGGTGCTTGTCCTGAGTTCAGAAGACAAATATTGTCTCCACCAAACGCCCTCAGCCCCAATGACTGACATTGACTGTTGGCTGCAGGAATTTCCCCAAGCGTGGTCAGAACCTGGGGGATTTGGGCTGGCCCAGCACCGACCAACCATAACTAAAACCAGGGGCCGACCGTGTCAGGGTCTGCCAATACCCCATGCCTCTCATCTCCCTAGCCCAGACTGGGACCCCCCTCTGCATGACTGTCAAGAAATTTTGGCACAGGTGCATGGAATCAGAGCTGATCTCCAGGACCAGCCACTGCCGAACACCAAAGCCACCTGGTACACAGACGGCAGCAGTTTCCTCTGAGAAGGAATCAGATAAGCGGGGGGCAGCTATAACCATGGAAATGGAGACCCGATGTGGGGGCACCAACCCTGCCCTGTTGTGCCCAAGATTGCGAATCCGAGAAACCACCAAGGAGCTAACACCAATACAAACACATGAGGGTTTATTTGCAAGCTCGGGCTTCGGTCCAAGTATACCCGACACAGCATACCCGACACAGCGGAGCAGGGACTTGGACCCCAAGGTGGGTTTTAGCTTAGTTTTAAGGGCTGGTCTCGGGGACCTTCCGAAGGGGGGAGCAATTTCTCAAGTTCCCTTTACATTCTGATATGGGGCTTTCAAGGGCATTGAGCTCTGTTCTTATTCTAATAGGGGCTTCCTGCCCTTGGCTTGGGCTCTGTTCTTATTCTAATGGGGGACTTTCTAGGACATTAAGCTGTAAGCTGTTTTCTTCCTGTAACTGAAGTAAGGTAAAGTTCAGCTCTTATTCACAGGGGCCTGGGATGGCTGCACTTGTGCTACTAATACTGAACTTAAAGTGGAATGGCCTTAATTTTCTTGGCCTCCACAGCCGACACCCCCAACTATACTGATGCTGACTTACACTGGATCAAACACTTGCCTATGACCCAGTGATTGTGTGGCTGGTGGAGGGCCGCAGACTCCAGCATCCTCCTGCCAGAGGAACTAGGACGGCGAGGCCTCCAGAATACATCGGAGTACTCACACGGGAACAAGGAAGATGGAAGACCTCATACGACATGCAAAGATCACTATTAAAGACTTTGGAACAAAGATGGAGCAGATTGTGGTGAGCTGCCGCACATGCCAGTTAACTAATGCCTCTGCCCACGGATTTAACCTGGCTCCGAGGGGACTGCCCAGGAGCCTACTGGGAAGTGGACTTCACTGAGGCAAAACCTGGAAAATACGGATACAGGTATTTACTAGTGTTTGTAGATACTTTTTCAGGATGGACAGAAGCATTTCCCACCAAACATGAAACACCACAGACCGTGACCAAGAAACTGCTGGAAGACATCTCACCGAGGTATGGTTTTCCTGTTAAAATTGGATCAGACAACAGCCCAGGATTCGTCTCTAAGTTAACATGGGGAGTGGCACTAGTACTTGGGGCAGATTGGAAATTACATTGTGCATATAGGCCCCAGAGCTCAGGACAGGTAGAGAGGATGAACTGAACATTAAAGAAGACCTTAACTGAATTAGCCCTGGAGACTGGCGGGGACTGGGTGACTCTCCTCCCCTTCATTCCCCATATAAGATGGGACTGACTCCCTACGAGATCATGTTCGGTCTTCCTCCACCTGTTATGCCCAATTTAAAACCTGAGGGGCTTGCTGAATTTGATGGTTACCAACTCCTTTTCTCCCTCCAAATGTTACAATGAACCCATGAGCAGGTGTGGCCTAAGCTGAGGGCCCTCTACGAGACTGGGCCACCCTGAACCCTCATGGATATCGGACAGGTGACTGGGCCAGCACCAGACACTTCAACCTCGCTGGAAGGGACCTTACATCGTGATCCTGACCACTCTCACCGCTCTCAAGGTCGACGGGATTACTCCCTGGGTCCACTACACCCACTTCCAGCCAGCTGACCAACACTCTGTTCTCAAGGACTTTGTTCAGAAAGGAAAAGCCAACCGGACAAGAACAATCCCCTAAAGCTAAGACTGCACTGTTCTCACTTATTTCCCACCTTCAAGACTCCCTAGTCTGAGGTTGTCTTTCAAAATAGAAGGGGATCAGAACATGAAGATTCCTAACTCTGGGAAATGAACTAGGAGTGGTGAAAGGGGAGGTGGGTGGGGGTTGGGAGTGACTGGGTGACGGGCACTCAGGGGGGCACTTGACGGAATGAGCACTGGGTGTTATTCTGTATGTTGGTAAATTGAACACCAATAAAAATAAATTTATTATTAAAAAAACAACAAAATAGAAGGGGATTAGACTTAGTCTTCTTACAACAAAGGGTGGGGGTGGGGGGTTACATGCTGCCTTAAACCTAGGATGTTGCTTCTTCACTGAAATGTAAATGGGAGCAAGAACAGCAACAAGGTTGGTTCGAATCCTGGTTTAATCATTCCCCCTGCCTCACTCTGAGAGCAACCTGGACCCATGATTGGGTCCTTCCTTAGGTTCCTCTGAGAGGGGAAAATATGGAGGCCGAGAAAATTAAGGCCATTCCACTTTAAGTTCAGCGTTAGCACAAGTACAGCCATCCCAGGCCCCTGTGAATAAGAGCTGAACTTTACCTTACTTCAGTTACAGGAAGAAAACAGCTTTTAGCTTAATGTCCTAGAAAGCCCCATATTAGAATAAAAACAGAGCTCAATGCCCTTGAAAGCCCCTTATCAAAACGTAAACAGAACTTGAGAAATTGCTCCCCCCCTTCTGAAGGTCCCCTAGACCAGCCCTTAAAACTAAGCTGAAACCCACCTCGGGGCCCAAGTCCCTGCTCCGCTGTGTCGGGTATACTTGGACTCAAGCTCGAACTTGTAAATAAACCCTGGTGTGTTTGCATCGAAAACAAAACAAAACAAAACAAAACAAAAAAAACAAAGAGTAGGACATAGGGACACCTGAGTGCCTCAGTGGTTGAGCATCTGCCTTTTGGCTCAGGTCGTGATCCCGGGGTCCTGGGATCAAGTCCCACATTGGACTCCTGCAGGGAGCCTGCTTCTCCCTCTGTCTGTGTTTCTGCCTCTGTGTCTCTCATGAATAAATAAATAAAATCTTAAAAACAAATTTTATTTTATTTTATTTTTAAATAAAAATAAAAATAAAAATAAATTTTATTTTTAAAAATATTTTATTTATTTATTCATTTATTTATTTTATTTATTTATTCATTTATTCTTAAAAACAAATTTTATTTTTAAAAATATTTTATTTATTTATTCATGAGAGACGCAGAGAAAGACACAGGCAGAGGGAGAAGCAGGCTCCAGGCAAGGAGCCTGATGTGGGACCCGATCCTGGGTCCCCAGGATCACCCTGGGCTGCAGGCAGTGCTAAACCGCTGCGCCACCGGGGCTGCCACAGAACAAATTTTTAAAAAACAACAACAAAGAGTAAAGCATATAAAAAGGGGAGAAGGAGTAACTTTACATTGGAAAAATCTGGTGAAAATTACCCCAGACAAGTGACCAAGATTAGCATCATCAGTAGTAGGTTATATAGGCATAATGCACCCCTAAGAAGACATGATAATTAAGGGCACTTAATCTCTGCAATCTTCTTTTCTGAAACGCATAACCTTTGTCTAATGAGTAAAGCAAAAACAAAAACAAAAAACACAAAAAAATTGAGGAACATTGTATAAAATACCTGTCAGTACTCCTCAAAATTGTCAGAGCCATTAAAAACAAAGACCTGAGTGGCTCTCACACCCCAGAGAGTCCTAAGAGGAGTTGTTGACTAAATATAAATGTGATTCTTGAAAAGCAATCTGAAAAAGAAGGACATTAGGAAAGTGAGTGAAATATGAATAAAATATAGAATTTAGTTAATATTGGGATGCCTGGGTGGCTCAACGTTGAGCATCTGCCTTTGGCTCAGGTCATGATCCTGGGATCTGGGATCAAGTCCCACATCCAGCTCCTTGCAGGGAGCCTGCTTCTCCCTCTGCCTATATCTCTGCTTCTCTCCATCTGTGTCTTTTATGAATAAATAAATAAAATCTTTTTAAAAAAATTTTAGTTAATATTAATGTACAGATATCAGTTCTTTGGTTTTATGAAAGAACCAGGATAGGCTCCATAGTAATGTATATGTTAGCAATAGAGAAATCTGAATGAAAGATGTATGGTACTACACAAATTAATCCCTTTGTCTGTTTGCTGCTGTAGTAATATCTACCTACTTTTATTGCAGTACTCATCCCATACGTGATCTCTTTCTTCATTAATCAATCTCCCTCATTTTGAAATGCTTTAGTGAATTTATTTTTTTCAATTTTGAATTCTGTATATAGTATATAGCGTTTGTTGATCTTAATGAAATCTAATTTAATTAGTAGTGTCAAGTCAGTGTGTACTAAGAATAAGATAATCTTCCAGGAATAGGAAACCATAGGAACATTTAGGCAAAACCTAGACTTTCCATAGCTTGACATCTTGTTAACTGTAAGAGAGTGTTAAAAGATCAGTAACAGTACAAAGTAGATAATAAGCCAAAAGAGAAATGTCATAGTTAACCAGGAAAAAATATGTTGATATTTACTGCAGATATAAAGGAAGATTTCACTGAGGAGGTGACACTTGCATCTGACCTTAAAGAAAAGAAAAAATTTAGCTAACAAGATAAAGTAGAGGAGGTAATTCTATACGGGGAAATTAGGAATAGAGTGTGAATACAAAGGAAGGAGAAAATAAGAGATGTTAGAAAGGAAAAGTCAATAACTGGTTTAGTGGTTACATGGGAATAATGACCAAAATGCAAGAAAATTCTAAATTGGACCTCTGGGAAAACAATAGTGGTGCTGACAAAAAAGAAAATCAGAGCTTGTACTAGTAGATGGTTTGAAGACCTCTAATCATATCCTGGAGAGAATATTTCTCCAGGATGCTATACTTGGGTTCCTTAGCCCTTAATCAGAAACTGGCAGGGCTGTCATGAAGCTGCAATGTTTGGTCTGACCAGGCATTCCATAGTAAACCCCATGGCATTGAGGAATTAGGGAGATCTTAGCTCTGCCCACAATCCTACAGGCTGAGGACAGATATCCTATCAAGACCTACTCAGTTATGTGTTTTTACCTATTAAAAGAGTTTATGTTTTCCTCTTTAATAGTATATTCAGCATTTCCATTTAATAGTATATTCAGCATGCTGGAGTCTGCGGTACCCAGTTAGCAGTAGGAATTTTGAATATTTTATATTTTGTAAGAAATTTCAATGACCGAATACAAATTACAAGGTAAGTGTCTTGATAAGGTAAGTAACCCAGTTTTCCTAGATTGTGAAAATCTGTTTAAGCTAACTCTATAGTTATTTGTCACTAGTATTTGTGAAGCTCAATCTTGGTAAGCAGATGATTTACCCAAGAATAGGACAGTGTTATTTGACTGTGACCTGGTTCTTTCTGTATATCACTTAAGTAGACATAATGATGTTGAGTCTCCTCCCATATAGCCCAACAAAATAAAATGCTGGAAAGTGCTTTGAAAGCAATAAGGGATCATAAGTCAAAATGAAGTAATACGTTTCAGTAGAAAAATAATTGTTTGTGCTAAAAGCATCTAGTTTGGTCCAGGTAAAACATCCAGTGTTCAAAGGCCTGGATTCTAGCCCTAAGGTGATTGTGTATTTAACTCATTTTCAGTGAAAGCAACATGCTAAATTTAGAGAGAAAAATAACTTACCAGGTCCTTCTATCATAAATTTCATGGTTTAAGGGGTGAGACATATAAGAAAACATATAGTCACAAAACAGTGATGAAATTTAGGTTTCAATCCAGGCTGTGATGAATATAGTTTGGAAGGAAAGTTTATAATAGAACCTAGCCAAGCTTTGGGATACCCAAAAGTAAGGAAATAGCTCTTGAACTAGACATTGGAAGCTGTATAGCATAGCACTTAAATCAGAGCTGTGCTCTACTTTTTTGAAAAGTTAGAGAATTTTCAAAGATCTGGACATTCTGAAATCTCAGTTTCTCACCATCTGATGAGTCTAGTTCAGGCATAAACAAACCACTGACTACACCAAGATTCACTTTAAGACAGGAGAGAGTAAGATGCATTCTGGCCAATTTTGCCATTATTATTATTTATTATTATTATTATTATTATTATTATTATCTTAAATTATGTCCACATCTAAAAGCAGGCTAACTCATCCAGTCAATCAAACACCCAGTGACAGGAAGCAGATTATGATTGGCATGTGATCTCTTGGTTTGAAGGGGATCCACACAGAATGCTATAATAAAAGTTGGGTATGTAAAGAATATTGGCTATCAGTTGGCTATTTCTGGCAGTGCCACCACACAGAGGCCTTGGTGCTTCACAAGAAGTCTCAGGCTCTTAGTGTGAGCAAAGGGAGCAGATTTTGGTATTTTTATCATAATTTCTTCAAAAGTGGTTACTCTTTTTGGTGAACAAATGAATATCAAGTATCTTCATGGAAGCAATGAGTTGAAATCAAACTGTGCAAGTGTTAGAAAAGTAATCAATGACCTAGTATTTGAACATACTGTTTCTAAGGAGAGAGTACTGGATAAACATAAGCAACATGTTCTTTTAGTCCTTCTGTAAAAAACAAAAATCAAAACAGAACAAAAAACAAAGGAAACTTGAATTTCACTGTTAATGTTTACACACATACATACACACAGGTTCCAGAAGAGAGGAGTAGCCTAACAATTTAAAAATAATATTTTCAAGAATTTCATGAAAAAATAAATTTCACAGTTTTTCAAGAAGATAAGATAATAGGACACTGTATTTTATTTCACTACCATTTTGTTAGGATGGTTTTAAAATAATAATTTAATAATAAATTTTATCAAAATTTTGTTGCTAATGCAAAAGGCATAGACTTTTTTTTTCTTTAATCTGTTCTAAATGGTGAACCAACTTTAGAGATATTCTGATGTTAGTCTTTCCTTATTTTAAATTTGAGTGATTATTTTTTTATATACCAGTATGGTCAATTTGCTATTTTCTTTATAGTTTTGGAAACTTTTCATGAATACAGTTTCTCTTTTTTGTACTGTCATTGTCTGATTTTTAACAAGGTCATATGAGTCTCATACAAAAAGAGGAGAATTTTCCCTCTTGTAATAAACTTATCAAAGGTTGTGTAGATATTTAAAACATTTAAAGGTATTAGAGGAGAAGACTAAATAGAACTAAGATAGTCTAAAAAGGAAAAAAAAATGTAAATGTGAGGGAAAGAAGCCCTAAAGATTTTCCCTGTACCCATGAGTGGTATAATAGCTGTACCTAGTGGTTAAGAAGAGTATGAATTCTACAACATAAAGAACCCTATAAGATCATGTAGAAAGAAAAATTTCTGGGGCACCTGGACGGCGCAGTCAGTTAAGCATCCGCCTTCAGCTCAGGTGATGATCCTGGGGTCCTAGGATCAAGTCCTACATTGGACTCCCTGCTCAGAATGGAGACTGCTTCTCCCTCTGATCCTGGCCCTGCTCATGTTCCCCTTCCCCCTCTCTCAAATAAATAAATTAAATGTTAAAAAAAAAGGTAAGAAAGAAAGAAAACTTTCTCCCTTACTGATAATCTGAATTTACTATAGACCATGTGAATACAGTAAGTGTTTTCTCTGGGTGGAAAATAAGGCTAATTAGATTAAAATTTTAAATAATCATAAGTGCCTATAACACAAGATGTAGCCATAATGATCAATTTTTCCTTAAATTATAGTGGCCAGAGCCAAAAGACTTGAGTAAAGTAGAAGTGTTTTAGAATCAGAAAAATTCTTCTATAAATTAAATGAGCAACTTTTTTTTTTCCAAAGTCAAATAAAGCCTATGATATCTGACCTGGAAATAAGCATACATTTTTTCTTTCATTATAACATGTACACTCTGGTTTCTAAAAGTACATTAATTCATGGATAAGGAGGTGCCTGTGTGGCTCAGTTGGTCAAGTGTCTGCCTGAGTCCCACCTATGGGGCAGGAGTGGAGGGGGTCCCTGCTTAGCAGGGAGTCTGCTTCTCTGTTTCCTAGCTCATACTTTCTCTTTCACTCTGTCTCAAATAAATAAATAAAAATCTTTTAAGAAAAATCATGGATAAGGAGTATAGAAAAATATTAAGAACTGATTCAAGTGATTATGGATGAGTTGTTTTATATTTGCCATTGTTATCATTCTTAAATTTTAATGAGAAACTGCTTCATTTCTATAACATTTTTAATAACTCTGTTCTTACAGAGAGCCATGAGAAGTAGGAATGAAACAGAATCCACAGACTTCATTCTCCTGGGCTTCTTCCCTGAATTTAAACACATCACAGCCGTGGTCTCCATCATTCTTCTGATCTACATGGCCGCCTTCACTGGCAACACTCTTCTGATCATCCTCATTTGGTTGTATTCCCATCTCCACACCCCCATGTACTTCCTGCTCAGTCAGCTCTCCTTAATGGACTTGACTTTGACCTCTAGCATTGTCCCCAAGATGGTGGCCAACTTCTTCTCTGGTTGGCGGAACATATCATTCCTGGCTTGTGGGACTCAAATTTTCTTCTCCCTGACTGTGGCCATTGCAGAATGCATCCTTATAACTCTCATGTGCTTTGATCGTTACGTGGCTATATGTGATCCTCTGCGGTACCCAGTTATCATCAATCCTAGAGTTTGCTTACGGATGATTGCCATGTCTTGGGCTGGAGGGGCACTTACTTCTCTGGGTCACACTGTTTTTACCTTACATTTTAATATCTGCAACCCTAGAGAGATTCCCCACTTCTTCTGCGAAGTCATGGCTGTGCTTAGGATCGTCTGTGAGGATATCTCAGCCTATGAGAAGGCAGTGGTGATAACAAGCATCCTTGTTCTGCTTCTGCCATTATCTCTCATTTTGTCTTCCTATGTTCTCATACTCCTTGCTGTACTCCGAATGAACTCCCCAGAGGGCAGGAACAAGGCTCTAGCCACCTGCTCCTCTCACCTCTGTGTGGTGGGTCTCTATTTTGGTCCAGGTATGTGCATCTACATGAGACCTGGTTCTGCCAAGACTCCAAAGTTGAATCAGGGTCTCTTTCTATTTGGAACTGTCCTCACTCCACTCCTAAACCCTCTTGCCTATAGTCTCAGGAACAAGGATGTTCTAAGTGCACTGAAAAAGTTAATGGGGAGGTATCAGTCCTCAAAGTAAATGATAGAAATCCCAATATCAGTCATAGACAAAATAGGGATGCACCAGCAAAGGGGTATTTTGCCAGTTAAAAAAATAATCCCTTCAAGATCTTGGAAAAGTCAATTCATTTTACTGAGTTTATCTGCAGGAAAAAAATGTTTATCCTTTCCTCTTTCCATCTTAGAATTTCTTTCCAATTGTCCTAGATGGTGTGCTGATGAAGGAAAGGGAACTGTGCACATTAATTTTCTTCATGATTTATAATTGATGGTAGTGTGCAAGTTAGTATTTCCAAAAGTTTCAGGTTGATCCCATGAAAGAAAGGCCAGTTTTTGCATCCCTGGTTGAAAAAGAAAAAGAAAAAAGAAATTCACCTAGCACAGAGATACTTCAGGATAATTCCCAGTTAAAATAAATTAACGGACACAATGATAAATCATCAAGAATCAGATAAATTTACCAGTGTTGTTTTGCTCTAACAGGACTCTGAATTTTTCTTACTCCTGTGAAAATAGTCTTCACTCTATGTCAGTGCTTCCCAAGAGTGGTTTTCTGATGACTTGCATTAGAATCATCTACTGACTTCATAAAATATACTACTTTTGTGCCCATATCAGATTAGCAGAATTGTAAACTGTTAAATTGGGCTCAAGAATCTGACTGGCAGACCAGTTAGTGCTTGCCATGTTTGCCAAGGGTTATGAGCCACTGATCTAATTATTGACCTAATTTTCTAGACTTGTAATGCAAAGTAATTTACTGATTGTAAAGTTTCCTGATGTCATTATAATGTATGTAATAGAATGAGTTAAAGTAGCTAGCAAAAACTAATATTATTTTTAAGATAATAGAGAATAAACTTTGTGTTTGGAATAGTTCATGATTTAAAAACATTGAGCACACAGAGTAAAAACAAACATTATATGGTTTCATTCATTTGGGGAATATAAAGAATAGTGAAAGGGAATAGAGGGGAAGGGAGAAGAAATGGGTAGGAAATATCAGAAAGTGAGACAAAACATGGAAGACTCCTAACTCTGGGAAACGAACTAGGGGTGGTGGAAGGGGTGGTGGGCGGGAAGTGGGGGTGACTGGGTGGTGGGTGGGCACTGAGGGGGGCACTTTACAGGATGAGCACTAGGTGTTATTCTGTATGTTGGCAAATTGAACACCAATAAAAAATAAATTTATTATTAAAAAATAAAATTATATAATTTGATTTAAAAAAGTAAAAATAAAAATATAGGTTTATTATATAAAAATATTAATGCTTGAAAATATTTTAACAATTAAAATTTTAAGCAGGAGGTATTATAGATGTTTCCAAAGTATTGATATATATCAAAAATTGAAAATACAATATATAGCTGTCACACTAGGAACTTATTATATTTTATTTTTTAAAATGACTGAAATAACAGAAAAGCAGTTTTTCAATCAATAGGAAACACTCAGAAGGAGAGGTAACGACCTAACAACTTATCCCTTAATTATTTCAGAAGCCATCCATTGGACATTGTATTACAGAGATACAAAGCTGAGTTTTGGAAAACTTAAAATCTATGTCAAACTTCAATTGTGCCAACAATATTAACCATGGCCCCTTCATAATTGCTAGAGAGAATGAGATGAGAGAATCTGGTACAGAGAAGGGCCCTGAAAGTTTCCATTGAAATTGAGTAAAAATACCACTTAAGTGAAGGATAAGAATTATATTTAATCCATCTCAAATAAGCAGACTGTGTCATTTAATGGTTACTATCATGGGTTCTCACCACCCTGTTAATGATGCTGTAACACTCTGGTACTCCAAAGGGAGTCCACAGATAAGATTGTATTTAGAAGATGACACTAGGAAGAGGGAAGAAATACTCAATGAAGGAAGACAGTGCTAGCTGAAGAGTTTCTATTGAATAATATGTGTTCATAAAGCATGTTATTTATGTTTGACAGTTTTAAAAGTTTTATTTTTATACATAACTCATGTAAATGAGCATTTTTTATTTTTATAAATTTATCTTTTATTGGTGTTCAATTTGCCAACATATAGAATAACACCCAGTGCTCATCCCGGCAAGTGCCCACCTCAGTGCCCGTCACCCAGTCACCCCCACCCCCCGCCCACCTCCCCTTCCACCACACCCCTAGTTCGTTTCCCAGAGTTAAGAGTCTTTAATGTTCTGTCTCCCTTTCTGATATTTCCCACTCATTAATGAAATGGAATAAAGGGGAAAGAAGAAAAAATAAGCATTTTAACCTGGTGGAATTCACACCAAAGAGTTGGATCAGGAAGGCACTCATCTTGCACTTTAGACTACATGTCTGTGTCCCACTCTTGTTGGGGAAGCACCTTTACACAATATGACAATCTTGTAAGAGGAAATAATTATTTAAAATAACTAAGTACATGACCATTCAGAATAATTATGATTAAATCCAAATGAAATCATGTTTCTTTCATGTTTCTTCATTCTCATATTCATGACTTTCATTTTCTTCTTCTACTTTAATAGCTCTCCTACATGCATATACTTTGTTGTAGAACAACCTTAATGTCTTCTATAAATAAATAGAATATTAAAAATCAACCACATTAATATGAAAATAAACTTTTGTAACTGAATAAATTATTTTAAGATGGAAACTAGAACTCCATGGGGATAGGATATAGAAAATGAAGCTTTTATGAAAGATACAAAGTAACAACCATTTCAGGTGCCCAGAGACTCTGAAATGGTACAAATGTAAAATGGACATGACATCTGAGCAAGCAGGGGACAGGAGGCATTTGAAGACAAATATTTTTCAGATGGTTCTCTGAGTTAAGGCAGTTGGACATGGAAATAACTATGGCAGTCATCTCACCAGAAGACATTAGCTGAAATTTTTGGTAATCAGCAATTTTACAACTTGCACATAGAAAATCAAAGGCATACAGGTTTACACATGGAATATCTTGAAAACTAAAATCCCTATAGAACATGAACAATTGGTCAAAGGCTTGCTTTTTTTTTCAACAGTTTTTGAGCATGCCTCACTATCCTCTAAGATTGAGTAGAGAAAATCATGGTAGAAGACAATGGTTTTGTGGTGACATTTTAATGATTTTGTTATTGTTAAACTATGAAAGAGCATCAGAATTTCTTCATTTATGTTCATGTGGGTATGACATTGGAGACCATGTTTGCTCATTTGTTCAAGAAATATTTTTTTGAGAACCTACTATATGTTAGACACTGGAGTTAAAGCAGTGAAAAAAAGAAAATCAGTGCTTTCATGGAGCTTACATTCTGACTGGGTAACATTAGATATAATAAAGAATATGTAACATGTTGATAAGTGATAATGAAAAATAAAGCAGGGAAGAAAGATAGAGAAGGATGCCTTTTGTATATATCATCTTCAGGGGAAGCATCTCTGAATAGGGAGCTTTTGAGCAGAGACATTAATGAGTAAAGAATAACAGTACATTTAGGGAAATTTTGTTCATACAAAAGAAAAAAAAAAGACTTTGGGAATAGAAGTGGGCCCAGCACGTTCAAGCGACGCTGATGAGGCTGGTGTGGTTGAAAGAGTGATAGAAGACACAGTCAGAGAGCACCATAGGCAAGTCTTCTAGGCCAATTAGAAAAGTCTTGCAATAGTCTAAGTGAGAAATGGTGGAAGTTTGAAGTGAGGTGGGATGTATCAGGTAAGGAGATGTGGTCCAATTCTGGACATAACTCAAAGGTAAGCTGGCATGATTTGTTGAAGATTATGAGATAGAGGTTGTGAGATAGAGGAGTCAAGGGCAGCTCTGAGAGTTTAGCATGCAAAACTGGGAGAACAGCAATCTTAATTCTCTGGATTGAAAAGGAAGGCACATTACTTCTGCTTCACAGCTCATCGATAGATCTCCTGCAGTGGCCTTGGGACAAGAAGCACCTAGATGCTATGGGTCACTGCCATGAGATCTGTGCTGGTTAGTCTGTTTGACCCTACCCTCTCCTGGCCTGTGTGGACCACTATCCAGACTATATCACCCCAATTCCCTTGTATTCTGACTTCCTGCTATACTTGATCTATGAGAGGCACCTGTATATTAGAAGGAAGAGGGAAGAGTATTTATGATCTTGCTCTTACCAGGATGGGTTTGAAGAATGATTGCATTCCTTCACCAAGGTCATAACCCCTATGGGCAGCTCTCTTAGTTCTGTAAATACCACTCCCTTCCCTCCAGATAAAGGGACACAGTGTTTCCACTGCTAGCAACTAGCCCCTTTACTCTGCTGTTTCCCATACCCTGCTCTATTTCTGAACATTATATTTTCATCCTCACTGTCTTCCTTGTGGTTTCAAGGCTTTCTTTAGTGTAATGCTTAGATTCTTTCTCTTTTGCCTTTGTATACCTATTACAGTGTGTGTGTGTGTGTGTGTATGGTTGCATTTAGGTTCATATATAACATCTTCTGTGTATTGCAGCCTATATTAAGTTGGTTGTTTAAGTTCAAAGACATTCTAAAAGAGCATGTTTTACTGCTAACTCCACATTTTATGGATATGCTGTCATAGTTTACCTCCTTTTAATTTCTATGTGCTTTGACTAATTTTTTCTATACATAGTTGATTTTTTACATTTGCATTTTAACCTCTATACTGGCTTTATAAATATTAATCTCCTACCTTTATAATATGCTTTTCCTGTGATTTTTTTTCTTTTCATACTTTTCTAACTTCTACTCGAGGTCTTTTATTTCTATTAAAAAATCAATTTAACATTTCCTGTAATACGGGTCTAGTGGTGATAAACTCCATTAACTTTTTTTTGTCTGGAAAACTATTTCTCTCTTTTTCTATGCTGAATAATAACATTGCCAGGTAGAGTATTCTTGGCTGTAGGGTATTTCTTTCAACAGTTTGAATGTATCATGCCAATCCCTATGAACTGTAAAGTTTTTTGTTTTTTGTTTTTAGGAAAAAATGTTCATCTGATAGCCTTATAATTTTCATTGTATGTAACCATTTTCTCTCCTCCTGTATTTTAAGATTCTGTCTTTATTTTTATTTTTACCACTTTATTTATTTAGTTTTAAAGACTTTATTTATTCATGAGAGAAACAGAGAGAAAGAGGAAGAGACATCACAAAGGGAGGTGCAGGCTCCGTGCAAAGAGCCTGATGCATGACTTGATCCAGGGACTTTGGGATCACAACCTGAGATGAACGCTGAGCCACCCAGGCATCCCACAACTTTAATCATTATGTGTTTTGGTGTACACCTTTTTGGATTCATCTTAGGAGTTCTCTGTTCTTTGTGGGCCTGGATTCCTGTCTTTTTACCTATATTAGGGAAGTTTTCATCTCTCTTTTTTTAATTTATTAATTTTTTATAAATTTATTTTTTATTGGTGTTCAATTTGTCAACATACAGCATAACACCCAGTGCTCATTCCATCAGTGCTCCCCTCAGTGCCCGTCACCCAGTCACCCCCACACCCCGCCCACCTCCCTTTCTACCACCCCTTGTTCATTTCCCAGAGTTAGGAGTCTCTCATGTTCTGTCTCCCTTTCTGATATTCCCCACTCATTTTTTCTTCTTTCCCCTTTATTCCCTTTCACTATTTTTTATATTCCCCAAATGAATGAGACCATATAATGTTTGTCCTTCTCCGATTGACTTATTTCACTCAGCATAATACCCTCCAGTACCATCCACATCGAAGCAAATGGTGAGTATTTGTCGTTTCTAATGGCTGAGTAATATTCCATTGTATACATAAACCACATCTTCTTTATCCATTCATCTTTCGGTGGACACCAAGGCTCCTTCCACAGTTTGGCTATTGTGGACATTGCTGCTATTAACATCAGGGTGCAGGTGTCCCGGCGTTTCATTGCATCTGAATCTTTGAGGTAAATCCCCAGCAGTGCAATTGCTGGGTCATAGGGCAGATCTATTTTTAACTCTTTGAGAAACCTCTGCACAGTTTTCCAGAGTGGCTGCACCAGTTCACATTCCAACCAACAGTGCAGGAGAGTTCCCCTTTCTCCACATCGTCTCCAACATTTGTTCTTTCCTGCCTTGTTAATTTTCCCCATTCCCAATGGTGTGAGGTGGTAAAACATTCACCAGCCTTATTAAAAAGAAGAGAGAAGACTCAAATTAATGAAATCATGAATGAGAAAGGAGAGATCACTACCAACACCAAGGAAATACAAGTGATATTAAAAACATATTATGAACAACTATATGCCAATAAATTAGGCAATCTAGAAGAAATGGACACATTTCTGGAAAGCCACAAACTACCAAAACTGGAACTGGAAGAAATAGAAAACGTGAACAGGCCAATAACCAGAGAGGATATTGAAGCAGTCATCAAAAACCTCCCAAGACACAAAAGCCCAGGGCCAGATGACTTCCCAGGGGAATTCTATCAAATGTTTAAAGAAGAAACCATACCTATTCTACTAAAGCTGTTCTGAAAGGTAGAAAGAGATGGAGTACTTCCAAACTCATTCTATGAGGCCAGAATCACCTTAATTCAAAAATGAGAGAAAGACTCCACCAAAAAGAGGAATTATAGACCAATATCCCTGATGAACATGGATGCAAAAATTCTCAACAAGATACTAGCCAATAGGATCCAACAACACATTAAGAAGATTATTCACCATGACCAAGTAGGATTTATCCCCAGAACGTATGGCTGTTTCAACACTCGTACAACGATCAATGTGATTCACCACATCAGCAAAGGAAAAAAAGAGAACCATACGATCCTCTCAATAGATGCAGAGAAAGCATTTGACAAAATACAGCATCCATTCCTGATCAAAACTCTTCAGATTGTAGGGATAGAGGGAATATTCCTAAACATCTTAAAAGCCATCTACGAAAAGCCCACAGCAAATATCATTCTCAATGGAGAAGCCCTGGGAGCCTTTCCCCTAAGATCAGGAACAAGACAGGGATGTCCACTCTCACCACTGCTATTCAACATAGTACTGGAAGTCCTAGCCTCAGCAATCAGAAAACAAAAAGAAATTAAAGTGATTCAAATTGGCAAAGAAGAGGTTAAACTCTCCCTCTTTGCTGATGACATGATACTCTACATAGAAAACCCAAAAGACTCCACCCCAAGATTGCTAGAACTCAGACAGCAATTTGACAGTGTGGCAGGATACAAAATCAATGCCCAGCAGTCAGTAGCATTTCTATACACTAACAATGAGACTGAAGAAAGAGAAATTAAGGAGTCAATCCCATTTACAATTGCACCCAAAAGCATAAGATACCTAGGAATAAACCTAATCAAAGAGGGAAAGGATCTATACCCTAAAAACTATAGAACACTTCTGAAAGAAATTGAGGAAGACATAAAGAGATGGAAAAATATTCCATGCTCATGGATTGGCAGAATTAATATTGTGAAAATGTCAATGTTACCCAGGACAATTTACACATATAATGCAATCCCTATCAAAATACCATGGTCTTTCTTCAGAGAGTTAGACAAATTATTTTAAGATTTGTGTGGAATCAGAAAAGACCCCGAATAGCCAGAGGAATTATAAAAAAGAAAACCACAGCTGGGGGCATTACAATGCTAGATTTCAGGTTGTACTACAAAGCTGTGGTCATCAAGACAACGTGGTACTTGCACAAAAACTGACACATAGATCAATGGAACAGAATAGAGAATCCAGAAGCGGACCCTCAACTTTATGGTCAACTAATATTTGACAAAGCAAGAAAGACCATCCATTGGAAAAAAAAGACAGTCTCTTCAATAAATGGTGCTGGGAAAATTGGACATCCACATGCAGAAGAATGAAACTAGACCACTCTCTTGCACCATACACAAAGATAAACTCAAAATGGATGAAAGATCTTAATGTGAGACAAGATTCCATCAAAATCCTAGAGGAGAACACAGGCAACACCCTTTTTGAACTTGGCCACAGTAACTTCTTGCAAGATACATCCATGAAGGCAAGAGAAACAAAAGCAAAAATGAACTATTGGGATTTCATCAAGATAAGAAGCTTTTGCACAGCAAAGGATACAGTCAACAAAACTGGAAGACAACCTACAGGATGGGAGAAGATATTTGCAAATGACATATCAGATAAAGGGCTAGTTTCCAAGATCTATAAAGAACTTATTAAACTCAACAGCAAAGAAACAAACAATCCAATCATGAAATGGGCAAAAGACATGAACAGAAATCTCACAGAGGAAGACCTAGACATGGCCAACAAGCACATGAGAAAATGCTCTGCATCACTTGCCATCAGGGAAATACAAATCTCTTTTTTTAAGATTTATTTATTTATTTATTTATTTATTTATTTATTTATTCATTTATTTATTTATTTATTCATGAGAGACACACACACACACACAGAGACAGAGAGAGGCACAGACACAGGCAGATGGAGAAGCAGGCTCCATGCAGTGAGCCCGACTTGGGTCACAATCCCCAGTCTCCAGGATCAGGCCCTGGGCTGAAGGCTTGCTAAACTGCTGAGCTCCCCAGACTGCCCAAGTTTTCATCTCTTATTCCATTTTTTATAAAATTTTATTTCATGTAAATTGAACTAATGAACTTATGGTGTATTGTCAGTTTTAGAGGTAGAGTTCAGTGATTGATCAGTTGCATACAAGACAATGTGCTCTTCACATCATGTGCCCTCCTAATGCCCATCACCCAGTTACCCCATCCCACACTCACCTCTCCTCCAGCAACCCTCAGTTTGTTTCCTAGAGTTGAGTCTTTTATGATTTGTCTCCCTCTCTGATTTCATCTTATTTTATTTTTCCCTGTCTTCCCCCATATCCTGTTTTGTTTCTTAATTCCACATATGAGTGCAAATGATATTTGTCTTTCTCTGGTTGACTTATTTTGCTTAGCATAAGACCATTTAGTTTCATCAGTGTCATTTCAATTGGCAGGATATATTACTCAGCCAGCTATTATTTCTTATTTCTTTTTTTTGAAGATTTTATTTATTTATTTATGAGAGACATGGAGAGAGAAGCAGAGACACAGGCAGAGGGAGAAGCAAGGAACCCAATGTGGGACTGGATCCCGAACTCCAGGATCACGCCCTGAGCCAAAGGCAGACATTCAACCACTGAACCACCCAGGCGTCCCAAAGCCAGCTATTATTTCTGTTTCCTCTCTTCTCTCCTTCTGAGATCTTTATAAGGTGAGTGTTACTACACTTGATGTCACTCACTGTGTCCCCTTAAGTTATTATAATTTTTTATTATTCGTTGTTTTTTTTTTTTTGTCTTTTTGATGTTCAACTTATTTGTTTTCCATTACCTTGTCTTGAAGATTGCCAAATTGTTAATCTACACCCTCTAATCTGTTTTTTATTTCCTCTAGTGCATTTTTGAAATGTCTTTTATTGCATTTTTCAGCTCTGATTAATTTTTTAAAGATTTTATTTATTTATTCATGAGTGACACAAAAGAGAGAGAGGAAGAGACATAGGCAGAGGGAGAAGCAGGCTCCATGCAGGGAGCCTAATGTGGGACTCGATCCCAGGACTCTGGGATCATGCCCTGGGCCAAAGGCAGGCATTAAACTGCTGAGCCACCCAAGTGTCCCTGAATTTTTTGTTGTTGTTGTTCTCACTGAGTTTATCCACTTGTTCTACAAGTTCAATGAGTATCTTTATGACTTTTTTTTTAAGTTGTAAGTTGTTTATTTATCAAGATAAACTATTTCATAAGTTAATATATATGTTTCATGGTTCAGGAACACAAGGCAGTGAAAATCATTCATGGGACTCAACCCAAAGCAATTATTTTTTGAAGGTTTTATTTATTTTTCAGAGACAGAGCACAAGGAGTGGGACTGGCAGGGAGAGGGAGAAGCAGGCTCAGCAAGGAGCCTGATGTAAAATTTGATCCCAGGATCCTGGTGTCATGAGGTGAGCCAAAGGTAGAAGCTTAAAGGACTGAACCACCCAGGCATCCCCAAAATAATTCTTTACATTACAAAATCACTTTGCACTCTGAAAGATACCAGCTTTCTTTATCTCCTCAAAATCGTTTGTGGAGTCATAATTTCTGTAGAAATATGCATATGCCTTCTTTCTTGATTCAGCCATAACAAATTTAGAGAAAGCTGAAATCCACAAGAATACAGTGAATGCTTTAGCAAAATGAAATCACAGATGTCTGACCAGAAGGCCTCACACTGGAGGTTTCATTGAAGCACTGAAATTCACAGTAGTTAGCCTCAACACCAACCTCAAACCCAATATCCTTCTAACTGATACAGAAATGGATGTATGATCATTACTTTGAATTCTTTAGCAAATATATTGTTTATCTCCATTTTATTTAGCTATTTTAATGTAATCTGGTCTTGTTCTTTCATTGGAATATACTCATCTATCTCCTCAGTTTATATATCTCTTTGTGTTTGTTTCTATGCATTAGATAGATCAGCTGCATCCCTCGGGCTTGTTCCCTGTTCTTGAAATCAGTGACCTTCTATAGAATTGGTCCCATGATACCCTATAGTACAATCTCCCCAGTCACTGAAACCAGGTGTTCCAGGAGTATCTTTTGTGTGGGCTGTGTGCACCCTCCTGTTGTGGCTGAGCAATGATTGCTTTCAGCCCAGCCAACTGCAAAGATCCACCTTTCTTCTGTGGATGCATCAGGAAGAATTTGGTTCTTGTGGTATAGAGATGTCTTTCTGAGGCTGCTACAGGCCTCTTGGAGAGTGAGGCAGGCATCTAGCCTAACTGTAATTATTCTATCTCACAGTTGCAGACACAACAAAGGACAAAGCATGCTTCCTGCACAACCACTAAGGGGTCACACAGCTGATGAATGTGTTTATTTACTACCCACCCAAATCCCCCAGAGCAGCAGTCACTTTGTAGTGCAGATCTGGATAGACCTATCTGCAGGATGTGGTGGAGCAGGACGTGCTTTGAGAGAATGCCTATCTTGGTTAGATGTGAGGGGGAATAGAGAGATTAGGCACTTGGCATTAGCAAGGTGGATGGGGAGTGTTAGTGCTGACTCCCCCAAGTGTTCTGTTATCTAGGCTGATGTAGTGGAAGAGAAATGGTACAAATTAACCCCATTGGTTCTGGATAACTTTCCTGCAGAACTCTGTCCTTCTGCCACACGTTCTAAGATTAGTCAATAAATATTCATGTTTACCCCAAGCACTTTGAAAACTGCTTCTTTTGTGCTGTTTCCCAGATGAGTTATTTAGTATGCTAGCTCTTTAAAGGTATAGACTCTTTTCTATTGTCCTGTAGCTTTCTTGGAGTTAAGTACATTGACCTTTAAAGCTAGCAGAGTTAAGCCTCACTGAGTTTTAGAGCTCCCAGAATTTAGCTCTGCTTGTTTTTAAGACCAGATATTGTAGGGACTCATCTTCCCAAAGCAGATCCCCAGTGGGTTCCTAGTGTGGGGTCTGATGCTCTGCCTTCTTGATGCTTGTGATGTCCTTCCCAAATGTAGTTAGTCATGCTGGGTATCTGGTTCCGAACTATGTCTTCACCCCTCCTACCATTTTAAAAATTATTTTATTTATTTGAGATAAAAAGAGAAAAGAGAGAGAGAGAGAGAGAGAGGGAGGGACCATGAGCAGGAGGAGAGGCAGTAGTAGAGGGAGAAGCAGGTTCTCTGCTGAGCAGGAAGCCAGACACAGAGTCACTGGGACCATGCCCTGAGCCTAAGACAGATGCTTAAATGACTGAGCCACCCAGGCACACCCCCACCCCCACCATCACACTACAATTTCTGATGTAGCTTTCATCTATGACTAGCTGTGGAAGGTCAGCTTTGCTAATTGTCAGATCATTTTCAGATTTAGTCATATAGGTGTAGTTTTTTGCCTTAATGTGTCTGTGGAAGAGGTGATCTCAGGACCCTCCCACTCTGCTGTCTTCAAACTCCCCAATTAATTAATTTTATAGAAGAGTCTAATGAAAACATTAAGATAAATATAGTTAGAAGTTTCAAGGATAAATGTTAAAGTGTGATACAAAATAATAATAACAATAAATTATTAGAGAATGACATCAACAAAATGGAGGGATATGATGTCTCACTTGTTGAACACTACATTTGAGAATAATGGTGTACTATATGTTGGCTAATTGAATTTAAATTAAAAAAGTCTCAGGCCTCATCTCCTCATGGAAACATTAATTTGATAGCCACACACACACAAATTTATGAGAGTTTCAGAATCCATCTGGATTCTGAAAGGTGGTACATAGAAAAGAGAAAATATGCAGTGACAAGGATAGGAAAAACAGTTTCACTGTACCTACATTACCCCATCTCGAAGTGCCTGTAGCATAGTGCTGAGAAAGATAGAGGAAAAAAAGAAAGAAACAGGAGAAGAAAAAAGAATGAATTAGACTTCCGACTTCACTGTGGACCCCAGCATCAGGCCCACCTCAGTAAACCTCAATGCCAGGGGATAGGATATGGTCTCCTGAAGCCCCAGCCTCCAGCCTGTCTCACAAACGAGGCATCAATCTGTCACCAAGACCTAGTTCCAAGCCAAGCCCAGCAGATTCAGATACCAATTTGGTTCCACAAAATTATGCCACAGGGATCCCCTTAAGATTTCAGGCTCCAATCCCCTATAGTAGACGCCCATGACAGTCTGGCTTCAAGGGAATTGGGCTCTAGGTCTGCCCCAGTGTCAGGCCAGGTCCTATGAAACAACATTTCAGCTGGTCCCCATAGATCTTTGCTCCAAGTTTACCCGCATGAACTGAGATAGAAAGTTGATTCCACTGGATCTCAGTACTGATCAGCCCCAGCAGATTCAAGTTCTACATACCACCCCCTCAATAGACCCCAAAGCCAGACCCACCCAACTAGGTCTTGTTATCAGGACTGTCCCTAAAGTTCCAGATATCATGTTTTCTGTCTTGAACCTAGGCTCAAATCACGTTTCAGTGGACTTTAGTGCCAGATTGACCCCAGTGGAGTCTAGCACCAAGCTGGCCCACACAGCCCCAGGCCCCAAGCCACTCCCTGAAAACTCAGTCTCCAGGAGGGCCCCAATGTCCCAGGCTCCCAGACAAATTCCTATAGGCCCAGGTTCCAGACAGACTTCGTGAACCCTGGCTCCAGTCCACAAGTTGTACCCAACACCAAATAGGGCCATATAGACCAAGGCTCCAGGACCTTTCCTGAGGACCCAAGCAAGCCTCAGGCATGCCATTGGAGGCCAGACTCTAGACTGTCCCCCATGGACCCAGGCTCCAGATATACCCGCCATGGACTCAAGTACCAGGCATGTCTGCCTATGGACTCAAGCAGTAGATCTTTTAGGAATCAGTCGTCAGACTCTCCAGTGAAGGATGAAATAAGATCAATTCTGAAAAATGTCCCATGTGCATCTGAGAAGAATGTGCAAGTTGTGTTTTTGAGTGTTCTGTATATATATATGCCAGCTTTAGTTATTGTATTGTATTATGTCCTCTCTTTTTTCAACGATATTTTAACTGGTTTTCTATCTAATATTTAGTGTGGGATAACAGATGAATCTCTTTGGATTTGGAGAGAACATATTCCACATTTGGGTGTGGTACTCTAGCCTATTTAACAAATGTTCTGAAAAGCTTCTTTTTCAGTGGAATCCAAAATAAAGGAAGGGTTTGCATCAGACCCAGGCTGCTGTAAAAGCTACTCTACCATTTGGGCCATAAGATCCATTGCACCCAATGGTTCTTGAAGTGTTGGTGGAATACAGTGATGTCATTTGGAGCCTTTAATTGGCCTTTTCAAGTGAATCACAGGCCTTTAGGATTTTAAAGCAATTCTCTGCTTTCATTGATAGATAACTACTCCTTTTTTGAGAAATAGCTCTTGGCATATTACTAGGCTTAGATACAAACTGAACACTTGAGCTACCAAGTTATTGTGCAATGTGAGCTGCCAGTGATAAATTGGATATTTTCCAAGCCATCAAGTCATAGGGTTGGGTATGTACATCAACACTTCATTGTTGAATAGAAGTAGTACATATGTGATTGACTCAGACAAGCTCTGAAAGCACAAGTAAATTTACATATAGAAGTGGCCCAAATGCCCATTATCCCCTTTCCTTTTTTTAAAAAAAATATTTTATTTATTTATTCATGAGAGGCATAGAGAGAGAGAGAGAGAGAGAGGCAGAGACACAGGCAGAGGGAGAAGCAGGCTCCATGCAGGGAGCCTGAAGTGGGATTCGATCCCAGGATCCCAGAATCACACCCCGGGATGAAGGTGACGCTAAACCACTGAGCCACCAGGGCTGCCCTCCTTTTCTGTTATACGGTCTTTCCTCTTCAGTCTCATGGACATTTATTCCAATCAATTGACAGAAGAAGGAAAGATTCGGGCCTAGTTTACAGATGATTCTCCACTATATGCAAGGATCACTCAAAAGCAGATAGCTGCATCACCAGAGTCTCCCTTAGAGACATCCTTGAAAAACAGTGATAAAGGAAAATCCTCCCAGCAGGAAGCATTTTGGGCAGTGAATCTGGTTGTTCACTTTGCCAGGAGAAAAAAATAGTCAGATGTGTGATTATATACCAATTCTTGGTAAGTGGCCAAAGCTTTGGCTGTATGATCAAGGACTTGGAAGGAACATGATTGGAAAATTGGTCACAAAGAAATCTGAGGAACAGGTATGTGGATAGAACTCCCTGAATGGGCAAAGAATATAAACATTTGTGTCTCATATGAATGATCACCAACTGGTAGCATCAGCAAAAACTTTTACTAATCAATTGGATAGGAAAACACTTTTCTTGGGTACTAGTCAGTCTATTTCCATAGTCACTCATGTCATCACCCAAATGGGCTCATGAATAAAGTGGCCATGGTGGTAAGGATAGGTTACACATAACCTCAGAAGCATTGATTCCAACTTTCCAAGACAACTTCACTATAGCCAATACTGAGAGACCAATCTATGAGAAGCAAAGACCAGCTCTGAGTTCTTCAAATGCCATAATTTCCTTGGTAATCAGCCAGCCACTTAGAAGAAGGTTAATTACATTGAGGCACTTCTATCATGGAAAGGGCAGCATTTTATTTTGGCTAGAATAAATAAACATTTATTATGAATACAGATTTGTCTTCCCTTCATGCAATGCCACTGCCAAAACTACTCTCTGTGGACATACAGAAGGATTTATCCATTCCCATGATATTTCACGTAGTATTGCTTCTGACAAAGGAACACACTTCACAGCAAAAAAAGGTGGCAATGGGCTCATGATAATATAATTCACTGGTCCTTCTACTTTCCTCTCCACCATGAGGCAGGTAGCTTCATAGAACAATGGAATGGCCTTTAGAAGACTCAATTAGTTATAGTGCCAACTATGTGGCAATAATTGGAAGGATTGGAGAAGGTTCTCCAGAAGATTGTATATACTCTGAATCAGTGTCCAATATATATGTTGTTTCTCTGATAGCCAGGATTCATTGGTCCAGAAACCCAGGGGTGCAAATAGAAGTGACACATCTCATTATTATCCTTAGTTATTACCAGTATAATTTTTCCTTCCTTTTCCAGGTCTTTAAAGTTCTGTTGACCTAGAGGTCAATGTTTCAATTAAATGCCTCCAACAGGAGACCCAACAATGAGTCCAATGAACTAGAAGATAAAGCCGTCTCCTGGTCACTTTGGGATCCCTAAACAGACAAGGAAGTAAGTTACTGTAATGGTGGCATGACTGATTCTCGTTATATTTTAATTTCCCTAACATGAGGGAAATTTAAATTTTTATTAGACTTCTTGACAGCAATATGTCAAAAAAGAAAAGAAAAGTATATTTAATTAAAAAGAATAACCCCCAGTGCCCGTCTGGGGGTTATTCTGTATGTTAGTAAATTGAACACCAATAAAAAATTAAAAAAAATTAGCTACAAGTTTGATCTAGTCAGACTAATCTTTGAGATATCAAAGACCTAGAAAAACTCACTTCTGATAAACAAGAATTAAGGGACTTTTGTTTTCATAAGAACATCCTCAGGCTATGAGCTCCTTAGATATGAACTTTAGACAATGAAGAAATTATATGAAGAACTGTGGTGTAATGTTTAATGGTGAACTTTGAATAACAACAAAAAGACCATACAATGTTATGGGGAAAAACATAATGGGAAATACTGCCAGAGATAAAGAAGATATTTCAGTGTTTAAAGGGCCAATTCATGAAACAACATAACAATCCTGAATGTGTATGTACTTAACTACAGACTTCAAAATGCTTCAATCAAAAACTGAAAACTGAAAGGAGAACAATAAATTAATTTGTGTATTTCTGTAATTCTTAGAATGAGTACTCAGAAAATTAGTAAGGCTATATATAGAGTACTTGAAAAAAATTACCTACCACCTTAACTTAATTAACATGTAGAGAATACTATTCCTTGAAATTTAGTAATACACATTGTAAAAAATTGCACAAGGAACAAATCCTAAGATATAACATGTGCTGCATAAACAGGTCTCAATAAACATATAAAATTATAAAAACCACAGGTTATTGAAATTAGAAATCATAACAAAGGCATAAAGATGATATCAAATTATATGAAAATTAACATTATATAACTTATGAATCATAAGTAAAATTAGAAAACATTTTTAAGGGATAATGAAAACATCTCATCAAAATGTATGTGCAATAAATAAGAGTATTGCTTATGGAGAAAAATAGAATCTTTGAAATATGAAGTGAAGAGTAAATTAAAACTAAAGTAGAGGGGCACTTGTGGCTCAGTGGTTTAGAGTCTGCCTTTGGCTTAGGGCATGACCCCGGAGTCCTGGGATCAAGTCCTACATTGGGCTCCCCACAAGAAGCCTGCTCCTCCTTATGCCTATGTATCTGCCTCTCTCTAGGTGTCTCTCAGTAATAGATAAATAAAATTCTTTAAAAAAAAACTAAAGTAGAAAAAATAAATTAATTTCAGAAACCTTAAAATCAATATAGCTTAAATCCAGACTTGAGAAGATGGCACTGCAATAGGAGGACCCTAGGCTCACCTAATCTCATGAATCAATTAGGTAACTATTAAGTTATCTTAAATATCCCAGAAATCAAACTAAAGAGTGGAAGAGCAAACTCCATTATTAAAGGGAGAGAAGAAGCAACATTGAAGATGGTAGGAAGTAATGATACATGCTTTAGGGGAGAGAGATAGATACTGGCTGCTGTGGAGGGGAGAAAGTCATGGTCACAGAGAGTGCACAAGAACATTTCTCCATAGGCACTGGCTTGGAAAATGAGATCAGCTGAATTTCATGAGTTCTTGAAGCCAGAAAGGTTTAAAGCCTGGAGTTTTAAAAGCCGGTGGACTTGCATGAGATAGAGCCCCGAGGAATCCTCCACTGGATTGCTCTTGGAGAGAAGGCATGCAAACAATCCAACATAGCATGGAAACAAGGATATGACAAGCACCTAGGACACACAGTGGGGACATTATTTATACTACTTGGAGTGTGTTTTGAGAAGCCAAGTTCACAGAGATACTTCTCTGAGACAAAGAAACTAGGAGGCGCTGTTTACACACACACACACACACACACGCACACACACACACTCATCATAAACATGCAGTTACCTGAGGAGGCAGTTTAGTTCTCTCATTGGATACCTAACTTGTTAACACTTAGCCACAAAACCTTGCACTCCAGAACTGCCCTTCTCAGTTACATTTGCTTCAGTCCCAGTGTGGAGGGTTCCTCCCCAGAAGACCAGCACAATAACCGGCTCTCCCCACAGCTCCCAACCTGAGAGTTCTACAGGGACTCAGGCTGGGTGGAGGTGGTGTCAAGTCTCATTTCACAAGAAGACCAGAGCGCACCTAGTTCAAATTTCAGGCTGGGAACAAAAAACTGCCCAGAGCAGGAAAGCAGAGCCTCTGCAGACTATTCTGAAGGATAGAAGAGCCACAACACTATAACAGAAGGCTCACAGCACATACCAGATAGAATTCCTGAAGCATCAGGCCTTGGTCACTACATAACCTCCTTCATAAGGCTATAACTTTCTGGATAAGGGGATATAACTGTTTTTTTTCTAACACAGAGAAGAATCCCAAGATGGAGGAATTTATTCCAACACAGCCAGAGACCTAAATGAAACAGATATCAGTAACATGCTTGATGGAGAACTTAAAACAACAATCATAAGGATATACACTGGGCTTAGAAAACAAGAGAACACATGAGTGAGATCCTTACCACAGAGATAAAAGAGTGAAAAATCAATCAGAGATGAAGAGTGCAGTAAATGAGATTATAAACATTCTTTGTGCAATGAATATCAGACTGGAGAAATAGAGGAAAAAATTAATAGACCCAGAAGGCAAAATTTTGAATAGCAATGAAACTGTACAAAAGAGAGAGAGAATTATGAAACATGAGAATAGACTTAGGGAGCTCAGTGACTCTATTAAATGTAATAACACTCATGTAAGTGTCAAGGAAGACCAAAAGAGAGAAAAGGATGACAGAAAATTTGTTTGAGGAAATGATAGCTGAAATCTTCCTTAATCTGGGGAAAGAACTAGACATCCAGGACCAGGGGTCAGAGAGAACTCCCATAAAAATAAATAAAATCAGGCCAACACCAAGACATACTGCAATTAATTTGCAAAATATACCCACAAAGAAGAAATCTTAAAAGCACCAAAGAAAAGTTCTTAAATTACAAGGGAAAATCCATAAGGCTATCTGGAGATTTATCAACAGAAACTTGGCAAGCCACAAAGAAATGGTGTGATATGTTCAGAGCACTGAGAGGGAAAATCTATGGTCAAGAAGACATCCAGGCCAAGAGACACATGAAAAGATGTTCAACATCTCTAATTCACAGAATTTCAAATCAAAACCACAGTGAGATTTTACCTCATACAAGTCACAATATCTAGTATCAAAAGACAAGAAATTATCAGTGTTGACAAGGATATGGAAAAAAGGGAAACCTTTTGTACCCTTAGTGGGGATATTGATTGGTGAAGGCACTGTGAAAAAGAGTGGGGGTTTCCTCAAGATACAAATGCAATGAAACGCCGGGACACCTGCACCCCGATGTTTATAGCAGCAATGGCCACGATAGCCAAACTGTGGAAGGAGCCTCGGTGTCCAACGAAAGATGAATGGATAAAGAAGATGTGGTTTATGTATACAATGGAATATTACTCAGCTATTAGAAATGACAAATACCCACCATTTGCTTCAACGTGGATGGAGCTGGAGGGTATTATGCTGAGTGAAGTAAGTCAGTCGGAGAAGGACAAACATTATATGTTCTCATTCATTTGGGGAATATAAATAATAGTGAAAGGGAATATAAGCGAAGGGAGAAGAAATGTGTGGGAAATATCAGAAAGGGAGACAGAACGTAAAGCCTGCTAACTCTGGGAAACGAACTAGGGGTGGTAGAAGGGGAGGAGGGCGGGGGGTGGGAGTGAATGGGTGACGGGCACTGGGGGTTATTCTGTATGTTAGTAAATTGAACACCAATAAAAAATAAATTAAAAAAATTAAAAATAGAAATACCATGCAATACAATAATTCCTCTACTGGGTATTTACTCCTCAAAATGGAAACACTAATTGAAAAGATATGTGCATCCTTATGTTTATTGAAGTATTATTTACTACAAAGTGTTGTGATATTTATCAGAGAAAATATTACTCAGCTAGTAAAAAGATTGAAATTTTTGTCATTTGTAATTACATACATGGTCCTAGAATGTATTATGCTAAATGAAACAAGTCAGAAAAAGACAACTCCCATATGATTTCAATTATATGTGGAATCGGAAACACAAACAAATAAGCAAAAATGGGCATTTAAATACAGAGAATTTAAATCAATCTCATGGTTGTCAGAAGAGAGATCTGTGGGGACAGAAGGGTGAAATCAATAAAGGGGATTAAGATGTACAAACATTCAGTTATAAATAAATGGCAATAAGGAAAAGTACAACATAAGGATTATATTCACTAATACTGCAATAATGTGTGGTGACTATAGTTATTGTGGTGAGCATTGAAATGTGCATAAAATTATTGAATCACTAATATTATACACCTGAAATTAATATATTTATGTTACTTTTACATCAAACAAAAGACCACAATTAGATATTATGCCCTCTTGGAATGTCCACAATTTAAAAGACTAAAAAATGCTTAGTGCTGGCACAGATTTGGACCAAGTGAAACTCTCATTTATCATTGATTTGATTAAAAAAATAGCTCAAGCAGTTTCAAAAACGTTTTAACATTTTCCCTAAGAAAGTTAAATATACATACCATATACTCTTCAGTTTTACTATTAAGTTTTTATCCAAAAGAAGTAAAATATGTGTTCACACAAAAAGTTATTGATAAATTTTTATAGCATTTTTATTAATAATATCCAAAATAAGAATAATTCTAACATCTATGAACATATGATAGAATACTAATTAGTGTAATTAATAATAATAATAATAATAATAATAAATAGAAAATTACATAAAATATTAAAGTACCAATACAAAAAAATGTAGGAGCCTCCAAAAAATCATCCCAAGTGGAAGAGGGATAAAGGAAAGAGAACATAGTGTATGATACCATTTATATAAGGTTTTAGCATTGGCAAAATTCATTAATAGTGGCCAAAAGTATATCAATGGTTGCTTCAAGGCCGAGAGGGAGAGAAATTGACCACGAGGGGACAGGACATAACTATCTTATGTGAGGGAATTATTTGTATCAGAGTAGGCAAACTACTGCCAACTACTCTTTAAAAATTTTACTATAATACAACCATATTCACTTGCTTATGTATGTTTTATGGCTGCTTTTGCACTACATTGGAAGTTTTAATAGCCACAGAAAAATATGGCCTACAATCCTAAAGTATTATTATCAAACATAAGTGGGATGCATCCAATGAATCAAAGAGCCTAAAGAAATAAGATGGAGACCCCCAGAGGGAGGAAAGATGCTGTCAGTATACTTCCTAAAGAATTGAGTCACAGTATCAGCTGGTGAGTCTCTAGCCTATTGGGCTGCCATGTAGTATTCAGACTTTCCAGCCTCCATAATTAGAGAAACCAATTCTTCACGATCAATCTCTCTCCTTCTCTCTTTCTTTTTCTTTATTTCTCTTGATACATATTTATATATATGTATGTGTGTATACATATTTATAGACATAGATATAGTTGTATATGTGTGTACACACACACATGTCATATTGATTCTGTTTATTAGGAGAACATTACTACACCAACAAAATAAAAAATATTTAAAAGAATAACTAACTAAATTTGAAACACTAACTTAAAGGGACACCTTTATAAGAAATAGATTCAAGCAATAGAGAATGTGTAAGAATTAAATTTTGTAGAAGTAGTATGTACAAGTGTAGAAGGCATTCTGAAAAAGAAAGCATCAGACACAGATGCAAGATAATTCTACTAAATATTTTAAAATGAGATTGTCCAAATATTGAGTTATATCAGAGCATTGAAAGAGAAGAAAAGCTTAATTAAGTGCATACAATATTGCATTGAAACTAAACAGAATTCACAAATAATAGTATTAACCGAATTCATGCAATGCAATCTAGCTCACCTGCTATAACTTAAATAAGAGGTAAAAAAAAATACAAGTTTTATCACTTTAAAACAAAAACCTTGAGCAGAAAAAAAAATGCTTAAGAACAGTCAAATGACAAATTGAGAAAAATGGTTGCACTTAGACAATAAACTGTTTTTAATATTTAATATCTTCTTAAAATAGGAATTCAAAGCCAACTGTATAGAAAAGTGGTAAAGTATTTGAACTGATAGTTCAGAAATATGAAATGCACATGGTTTTTAAACACTAAAAAATAATTAACTGGCTCATAATAGAAATTAACTAATGCTATACTAAAATTGCAATGTCTTACCTACAAAATTGACAAAACTGCAAAAGTTTAACAATTATATTATTGATGAGGCTGTTAATATATTGTTACTGGGAATGTGACATTATAAAATCCTTACGTTTGGATTTGGGAATTTTAAGCAAAATTTCATTCATAATACCATTCAGCTCAACAATTCTACTTCTGGAACTCTATGTGGAAGATACCCTTGCAAAAATTAAAGGATTATTTATAGTAGCAGTATTCGTTATAACAACAACAACAACAACAAACAACAAATCATAAATATATCTACCCAATTCCTTTTATTCATGTTCATATCAGGAATGCAATGTTGATACTCTGATGCTAATGCTTCTTCGACTTTCTCCATGATCTTACTGGAATATACTAACATAAGTACACATTAAAGGGGGTTCTGGTCCAAGATGACAACATAGAATTTACATAAGTCATTTCCTCCATTCAACAAACAAAATTATACCTATTTATGAAGGAATTCCTCCTGAAGAAGAAGTGAGGGCTATCTGAAAAACTTTTGCACGACAAAAGATAGTGAGAGTGGCCAAAAAGAATGGCAAGAGAGATGGAGATATGGCAATAAAGGAACCCCTTAACCATCAATCCTTCAAAGTACATGGGGAGGGATGGTACTAAGAAACCAATCAAGAGAGTCTTATCTATCCTTGGATGCAGAAAAAAAAAGCCATGGTTTAAATCATAAACTAGTTTATAATAATCCAGTCCTTGAACTCTGCCAAATGATAGAGGAGATGCTATAATACATCGCAGATTAGAGGGGATGGTGAGCAATATGGTTTACACTCCCCTCCATGTTGAAAGTTCAGACCAGCGCACACTCTAGGCAGCTTAACTGCTCTGCTGCCTTAATCAACCTTAAACCCCTGGTCTGCACCAACCTCTGCTGTCCCACTAAGGCAACCAAGAGAGTTATGCAAACTGGGATACCTCTGGTTAGCACTCGCTGCAGCTACAGACTCTGTACCAAAGTGACACAGGCACAAGTATCCCAGAACACCACAGGCCCACACCACTTTACCATCAGACAGCTTGCTAGGGCATCACCAGTGGGTTCTGGGATCTCCTGGCCAATGTCTGCTTTGCATCCAGCTGTGCTCCACAGGGTATCCCCTGTGCAGAGTGCCCTTGAAATCCCAGGCCTATGACAACATCCATTTTAATCACTCTCCCAGGGAACTCTCTGTATGGAGCACCCTGGAACACTGAACAATTCCTGTCACTGAACCATGGCACCCCTTGAGCTAAACACGTTACAATACCCTAAGGTATACTAAATTCTGCTTCAAGTTTTTCACCTAGTCACTCTTAGTATGGAGAGCTCCAGGAAAATCTGGCTTGCTGCCACTTCAGTACCAATTGTCCTATGAGGGCACAGTTCGCATGGAGAGCACAGGAAACCACACTGGCTCATGACTATTTTAGGCTTAGTTGTCCTGCCATACACATCAATCTACCAATGGATAGATCATCCAGGCAGAAAATCAGGAAAGGAAATAGTATCTTTAAATGATATATTGGACCCAATGAATATAAAGATATATACAAACATCCAAAAACAATAGAATACACATTTTTTTCCAAGTGCACATGGAATATTATCCAGAATTGATCACATATTAGGTCACAAGAAAAGCATTAATAACTTTAAGAATATTGAAATGAGGTGCGGCCCAAGGAGCAGCCCAGGCAGCGGCTCCGTGCAGAGAGGGCTGCGTAGTCCCAAATGCATGATTCCAGAGGCACAGTCCCTGGAGCCCAAGGCGCCGGGGGACACAGCAAAAGATATGGTTCACCCCCAGGGACAGGTGGAGGCCAGGAGGACACAGGGGAGCAAGGACACTCCTGCTGCCAGGCTGCCCCGAGCTATAAAGATAAGTGCCTCCCACCCTGGGAGCATCCAGGACCCTGTGGACTGGGAGACTCCAGTAGTTACCCCTGGAGCTGATTCCAGGGCTGGAGAGCTGGCCACAACCACTGTTGTTGTTTCTCCTAGTGTCACCTTGTACCAGGGACTGAGCAGGGTCAGCAGGGAGCAGGGGCCTCACAGGATAAATGGCTCCCACTGAACCGTACACCTGGCAGGGGGCGAGGCAGCTCCCCTAGGTACACACACCTGAGTATCAGCACAGAAAAGCGCTCCACCAGAAGACCAGTTGGAAGGAGAGGGGAAAAGCAAGTTCTTGACAAAGCAATGCTGGAAAGTTCCAAGGGAAGTCGAGGGAAATACAGTATATGGAATCAGAGGATACCTCTCCTTGTTTTTTGTTTTTTCTTTGTCACCCCCCTTCTTATTCTCTCTTTCTCCTTTTTCAAGTAAAATTGTTTTTAGCCACTCTGCATAGAGCAAAATGACTAGAAGGAAAAGCTCGCCACAAAACAAAGAATCAGAAACAGTCCTCTACACACAGAGTTACAGAATTTGGATGACAATTCAATGTCAGAAACCCAATTCAGAAGCACAATTATAAAGCTACTGGTGGCTGTAGAGGAAAGCATAAAGGAATAACGGGACTTCATGAGTGCAGAATTTAGATCTAATCAGCCTGAAATTAAAAATCAATTAAATCAATGCAATCCAAACTGGAGGTCCTAAAGACAAGGGTTAATGAGGCAGAAGAATGAGTGAGTGACATAGAAGACAAGTTGATGGCAAGGAAGGAAGCTGAGGAAAAAAGAGAAAAACAATTAAAAGATCATGAGGAAAGGTTAAGGGAAATAAAAGACAGACTCAGAAGGAAAAACTTTACATTTAATTGGGGTTCCAGAGAGCCCCAAGAGGGACAAAGGATGAGAAAGTGTATTTGAACAAATAATAGCTGAGAACTTCCCTAACATGGGGAGGGAAACAGGCATTCAGATCCAGGAAATAGAGAGATCCCCCCTAGAATCAATAAAAACTGTTCAACACCCCAACATTTAAGAGTGAAGCTTGCAAATTCAAAAGACAAAGAGAAGATCCTTAAAGCAGCAAGAGACAAGAGATCCCTAAACTTTATGGAGAGAAGTATGAGGTTAACAGCAGACGTCCCCACAGAGACCTGGCAGACCAGAAAGGGCTGGGAGCATATTCAGTGTCTTAAATGAGAAGAACATGAGCCAAGAATACTTTATCCAGCAAGGCTCTAATTCAGAATGAAGGAGAGATAAAGAGCTTCCAAGATAGGCATAAACCGAAAGAATATGTGACCACCAAACCAGCTCTGCAAGAAATATTGAGGGGGACTCTGTAAAAGAAAAGGGAAGTCCAAGGAAACAATCCACAAAAACAGGAACTGAATAGGTATTATGATCACACTAAATTCATATCTTTCAATAGTAACTCTGAAGGTGAATGGGCTTAATGATCCCATCAAAAGGCACAGGGTTCCAGACTGGATAAAAAAGCAAGACCCCTTTATTTACTGTCTAAAAGAGACGCATTTTAGACCTAAGGACACTGACAGCCTGAAAACTAAATGTTGGAGAACAATTTACCAATTAAATTGTCTTCAAAATAAAGCAGGGGTAGCCATGCTCATATCAGATAAATAAAAGTTTATCCCAAAGACTGTAGTAAGAGATGAAGAGGGACCTCTATCATACCTAAAGAATCTATCCAAGAGGACCTAACAATCATGAATATTTATGCCTCTATTTAAGCCCACAGCAAATATCATTCTCAATGGGAAACACTGGGAGCCTTTCCCCTAATATCAGGAACAAGACAAGGGATGTCTACTCTCATCAATGCTATTCAACATAGTAAAAGAAGTCCTAGCCTCAGCAATCGGGCAACAACAACAACAACAAAAAACGAAAGGCATTCAAATTGGCAAAGAAGAAGTCAAAATCTCCCTCTTCGGCGATGACATGATACTCTATATAGAAAACCCAAAAGACTCTACCCCAAAATTGCTAGAATTCATACAGCAATTTGGCAGTGTGACAGGATACAAAATCAATGACCAGATATCAGTGGCATTTCTGTACACCAACAATGAGACTGAAGAAAGAGAAATTAAGGAGTCAAACCCATTTACAATTGCACCCAAAAGCATAAGATACCTAGGAATAAACGTAACCAAAGAGGTAAAGGATCTATACCCTAAAAACTACAGAAAACTTCTGAAAGCAATTGAGAAAAACACAGAGAGATGGTAAAATATCCCATGCTCATGGATTGGAGGAATTAATGCTGTGAAAATTTCAACTTTACCCAGTGCAATTTACACGTTTAATGCAATCCCTATCAAAATACCATGGACTTTCTTCAGAGAGTTGGAACAAATCATCTTAAGATTTGTGTGGAATCGGAAAAGACCCCGAATAGCCAGGGGAATATTAAAAAAGAAAAACATAGCTGGGGGCATCACAATGCCAGATTTCAGGTTGTACAACAAAGCTGTGGTCATCAAGATAGTGTGGTACTGGCACAAACAGACACATAGATCAATGGAACAGAATAGAGAATCCAGAAGTAGACCCTGAACTTTATGGTCAACGAATATTTGACAAAGGAGGAAATACTATCTGCTGGAAAAAAGACAGTCTCTTCAATAAATGTTGCTGGGAAAATTGGACATCCACATGCACAAGAATGAAACTAGACCATTCACTTACACCATACACAAAGATAAACTCAAAATGTATGGAAGTCAAATGTGAGACAAGATTCCATCAAAATCCTAGAGGAGAACACAGGCAACACCCTTTGAAGTTGGCCATAGCACCTTCTTGCAAGATTCATCCATGAAGGCAAGAGAAACAACAGCAAAAATGAACTCTTGGGACTTCATCAAGATAAAATGCTTCTGCACATCGAAAGAAATAGTCAACAAAACTAAAATACAAGCTACAGAATGGGAGAAGATATTTGCAAATGACGTATCAGATAAAGGGCTAGTATCCAAGATCTATAAAGAACATATTAAACTCAACACCAAAGAAACAAACAATCCAGTCATGAAATGGGAAAAATACATGAACAGAAATCTCACAGAGGAAGACATAGACATCGCCAACAAGCATATGAGAAAATGCTCCACATAACTGTCCATCAGGGAAATATAAATCAAAACTACAATGAGATACCACCTCACACCAGTGAGAATGGTGAGAATTAACAAGACAGGAGACAACAAATATTGGAGAGGATGTGGAGAAAGGGGAACCCCCCTGTACTGTTGGTGGGAATGGGAACTGGTGCAGCCACTCTGGAAAACTGTGTGGAGGTTCCTCAAAGAGTTAAAAATAGATATGCCCTTGGATCCAGCAATTTCACTGCTGGAGATTTACCCCAAAGCTACATATGCAGTGACATGCCAGAACACCTGCACTCCAATGTTTATAGAAGCAATGTCTACAATAGCTGAATTGTGGAAGGAGCCTCAGCGTCCACCTAAAGATGAGTGGATAAAGAAGATGTGGTATATGTATACCATGGAATATTACTCAGACATTAGAAATGACAAATACCCATTATTTGCTTCAATGTGGTTGGAATTGAAGGGTAGTATACTGAGTTAAGCCCATCAGAGAAGGACAAACATTATATGGTCTCATTCTTTTGGGGAATATAAAAATTCATGAAATGGAATAAAGGGAAAGTAGAGAAAATGAGTTAAAATATCAGTGAGAGTGACAAAACACGAGAGAAACTCAGGGAAACTAACTCAGGGAAATGAACAAGGGGTAGTGGAAAGGGAGGTGGGCGGGGGGTTGGGTTGAGTGGGTGATGGGTCCTGAGGGGAGCACTTGGTGGGATGAGCACTGGGTGTTATGCTATATGTCGGAAAATGAACTGCAATTTAATAAAATTTAAAAAAAGAATATTGAAATGATACCTTTTATCTTTTCTACTTAAAATGATATCAAAATAGTAATAAATCACAAGAAAAAAAACCACAAAGAAGTAGAAGCTAAGCAACATGATATTAACAACCATGAGTGAATGAAGCAACCAAAGAAATTTAATAAAGAAATATATGAGATGAAGGAAAATGAAAATGATTCAAAATGTTTGGAACAGAGCAAAAACAGTTCTAAGATGGAAATACAGAACAAAACAAGCCTGCCTCAAGAAACAAGAAAAGGAAAAATGGAGGAAACTTTAAATCTAAAGGCACTAGAAAAAGAAAAATGATCAAAGTTCAAGGTGAATAAAAGAAAGTAATAAAAATCAGAGCCAAAATATGACATGGAGACTAAAAAGTCAATTAAAAAATAAATGAAATCAAAAGCTGGTTCTTTAAGAAGACCAAGAAAATTGAGAAACTCTTAGTTTTCATCAAGAAAAATATAAAAAGACTCACAAAAATGAAATCAGAAGCAAGAAAGAAGTAACATCTAGCACAACAGAAATGCAAAGGATTATAAGACAAGAATATAAAAAAAGTATGCCAACAAATTGGAAAACTTAGAAGAAATGGATAATTAACTTGAAACATACAATCTTTCAAAACTGATCAGAAAAAAAGTAGAAGATCTGAACATACTTATTGGAACTAAAAAAAATGATTCAGTAATCAAAACACTACCATAAAATAAAAGTTTTGGGCCACATGAACTCACAGGTAAATTCTATCAAACAATTAAAGAAGAAAAAAACAAAAAAACAAAAATAAAAACAAACAAAAAACAGTTAAAGAAGAACTAATACATATTCTCAAACTTTTTGGAAAAATTAAAGAGGAATAAAGGTTTCCAAATATATGCCATGGGGTCAGTATTATCCTCATAACAAAACTAGGGTAAGACTATAATAAAAAAGACAACTACAGACCAATATCTCTGATAAACATAAATGCAAAAAATCCTTAACAAAATATTAGCAATCTGCACACAACAATAGATTAAGAGACCATTCACCATTCGCAAGGATATTAATAATTCACAAACCAGGAGGGCAAGATAGTGGAGGAGTAGGATCCCCAATTCACCTGTCCCACCAACTTACCTAGAACGCTTTCAAACCATCCTGAATACCTACGATTTCAACCTGAGATTTAAATAGAGAACAGCCAGAACACTACAGAGAGAAGGGTTTCGCTTCTAACAGGGTAGGAAAGCGAAAAATATAATCAGTGGGGGAGGGACACCACAAGGAGCCCCGCTAAGGGAGGCAGCGAGGGTCTCGGGACAGGAAAGTCCAGACAGGAGAAGCAGGAACTTTAAAAAATCCACACCAGATTCTTCCCGGACAGAAAGGCGCACTGAAGGGAAATCGAGCAGATTCGCAGAAGGGGCAATGAAGCTTCCAGTCTCCCAGAGTCACTAATAGGGGAAGGCACACAGCACACCACCGGACGGGCTTGGTAAAGGGCTGGAGGCCCCACCTGGCGAGGCATCAGGGAGAAGCCAGTGGGTGAGGCGGCAGCTCCCGGCAGAGGGGTCTGCACTCTGCTGCCTTCAGGAGCTGCGGCCGCAGAAGCGGGATTCCAGCAGTGGAAGGCTTGGATCCCAGGGTGCCAAGCAGACAGACCACCATGCTGCAGTCCTCCTCAGACAGGCGGAGGCGGGGAGGGCACAGGAAACCATTGACTCTGCTGCCCTGTGGCACCCCCAAGCTGTCTAGGTCAGCGCCCCCATCGTGGGAGCACCTAGGCCAGTGTGGACTGGGAGACTGAGGTAGTTACTGCAGGGAGCTGACTCCAGGGCTGGAGACCAGGCTACTGCCAGTGTTGTTTTTCCTTCTGGTGTCACCATGTGCCTGGGAAAGGCTGGTCCACCAGGGAATGGAGGCCTCACAGGGTAAACAGCTCCCACTGAGCCCAGCACCCAGGGAGCGGGGCAGCTCCCCCAGGTACACACACCTGAAAATCTGTACAGTCCGCCGGTTCCCCGGAAGACCAGCTGGAAGGACAGGGGAGGAGCAAGTTCTTAACTAAGCAGCACTGGAAAGCTCCAGGGGAAGTCAAGGGATTTGCAGTATATAAGAGTTAGAGGGTACCTCTCTGTTTTTTCCCCTTCTTCCAGTACAACTCATTTTCATGTTAGACTAAAAACGTCCAATTATTTATATTTTCCCACCTTAACTACAATATTTTACCACCTATTCATTTTCATAGTTTTTTTAAAAATATTTTACTCATTTATTCATAGAGAGAGAGACAGAGAGGCAGAGACACAGGCAGAGGGAGAAGCAGGCTCCAGGCAGGGAGCCTGACTTGGGACTCGACCCCTGGTGTCCAGTATCACACCCCAGGCTGCAGGCGGTGCTAAAACACTGCGCCACCAGGGCTGCCCACCACCCATTCATTTTTAAGTTTCCTCCTTTCTGACTTTCATATTTCTACAATTACAGGTCTTATTTTTTTAAAGGATTTTATTTATTTATTCATGAGACAGAGAGAGAGAGAGAGAGAGAAGCAGAGACACAGGCATAGAGAAAAGTGGGCTCCATGCAGGGAGCCTGATGTGGGACTCCATCCCAGGACTCCAGGATTCACGACCCAGGCTGAAGCAGGCTAAACCACTGAGCCACCCAGGGATTCCAAATTACAAGTTGTAGATGTATTTTCCACTTCTAGATTCCCTTCAACATACTCAACTGATTTTTGGGAGATATATGAGATATGTTTTGTTTGTTTGTTTCTGTTGTTTTGTGTGCTTTGTTTACTCTGCTTCATTTTGTTCTACAATGGCAGAAGTTAATAACCTTCAAACATGACCAGCATGCACCCAGAACCAAGGGGTATATGGTCCTGGTTCATTCTGTGAGATTCCTCATTCCCACTCTGCCGCCATCTTTTATCTCATTTATGTTTTGAGGGTCAATGGTGGGGCTCTCTGCAAGTATTTCTGGTTTATATAAATTTGGGATTGAGCATCTTTGAACATACAGAACTTAATATACTCAGAACCAAAGGGATCACCCTCTAGGACCCATCAGGTATATTACATTCTCCCTCCATTACAATTTCATCACCACCACCATCTACCAGTCCCCCACTTATTTTTCATCTCCTTTTTTTCTTCTTCTTTGGGATTTTTGGCTTTTTATTTTTTACTACTTTGTTTTAAAATTTGTTTTTCACTTTACAGGCCCTTTTGTTATATTTCATTTTGATCTTTGTTTTAAATTTCTGGTCTCTGATTTCAGCACAAACATCTAGGGGGGAATTTACCTAAGCTGTGGTTGATATTCTTGACTCAGCCCACTCATAAAGCCACTCTACACAGAGCAAAATGACTAGAAGGAAGAACTCACCACAAAATAAAGAATCAGAAATAGTACTCTCTCCCACTGAGTTACAGAATTTGGATTACAATTTGATGTCAGAAAGCCAATTCAGAAGCACAATAATAAAGCTACTAGTGGCTCTGGAAAAAAGCAAAAAGGAATCAACAGACTACATGTCTCCAGAATTTAGAATTAATCAGGCCAAAATTAAAAATCAAATAAATGAGGTGAAATCTGAACTGGAGGTCTTAACAATGAGGATTAATGGGATAGAAGAAAGAATGAGCGACATAGAAGAAAGGCTGATGGCAAGGAAGGAAATTGAGGAAAAAAGAGAAAAACCGATAAAAGACGGTGAGGAAAGGTTAAGGCAAATAAATGACAACCTCAGAAGGAAAAATCTATGTATATTGGGGTTCCAGAGAGTGCAGAGGGCCAGAGGGCCAGAAAGAATATTTGAACAAATCATAGCTGAGAACTTCCCTAATTTGGGGAGGGAAAGAGGCATTCAGATGCAGGACATAGAGAAGTCACCCACTCAAATCAATAAAAACTGTTCAACACCTTGACATTTAATAGTGAAACTTACAAATTCCAAAGATAAAGAGAAGATCCTTAAAGCAGCAAGAGACAAGAAATCCCTAACCTTTATGGAGAGAAATATTAGGTTAACGACAGTCTTCTCCACAGGGACCTGACAGGCCAGAAAGGGCTGGCAGGATATATTCAGGGTACTGAATGAGAAGAACATTTAGCCAAGAATACTTTATTAAGCAAGGCTCTCATTCAGAATAAAAGGAGAGATAAAGAGATTCCAAGATGGGCAGAAACTGAAAGACTATGTGACTACCACACCACCTCTGCAAGAAATTTTAAGGAGGACCCTGAAAAAGAAAGAGGAATTCCAAGGAAACAGTCCACAAAACAAGGATGGAATAGGTATTACGATAACAATAAATTCATATCTTTCAATAGTAACTCTGAATGTGAATGGGCTAAATGATCCCATTAAAAGACGCAGGGTTTCAGACAGGATAAAAAAGCACAGTCCACCTATTTGCTGTTTACAAGAGACTAATTTTAGACCTCAGGACACTTACAGACTTAAAATGAAAGGTTGGAGAACCATTTATGAATCAAAGTGTGGTCAAAAGAAAGCATAGGGAGCAATCCTCATATCAGATAAATTAAAGTTTATCCCAAAGATTGTAGTAAGGGATGAAGAGGGACACTCTATCATACTTAAAGGATCTATCCAACAAGAGGACCTAACAATCATGAATCTGTATGCCCCTAATATGGGAGCTGCCAAGTATATCAATCAATTAATAAAGTAAAGACATACTTAAATAATAATATACTAATAATTGGAGATTTCAACACAGCACTTTCTGCAAATGACAGATAGTCTAAACACAACAATTCCAAAGAAAAATGAACTTTAAATGACACACTGGACCAGATGGACCTCACAGATATTTACAGAACTTTACATCCAAATGCAACTGAAAAGACATTCTTCTCAAGTGCACATGGAACTTTCTTTAGAATAGACCACATACTGGGTCACAAATCAGGTCTTAACCAATACCAAAAGATTGGGATTGTCCCCTGCATATTTACAGACCATAATGCTTTTAGCAGGATGCTCTTTAACCTCCACGTGTTTGAATTTCTTCCAAATTTCCTCTTGTGACTGAGTTCTAGTTTCATACCATTATGGTCTGAAAATATGCAAGGAATGATCCCAATCTTTTGGTGTTGGTTAAGACCTGATTTGTGGTTTCCTGCCTTATTCTCAGACCATAATGCCTTGAAATTAGAACTAAATCACAACAAGAAGTTTGGAAGGACTTCAAACACTTGGAGGTTAAGGACCATCCTGCTAAAAGATGAAAGCGTCAACCAGGAAACTATAGAAGAATTAAAAAGATTCATGGAAACTAATGAGAATTATGATACAACCATTAAAAATCTTTGGGATGCAGCAAAAGCAGTCCTGAGGGGGAAATACATGGCAATACAAGCATCCTTCAAAAAACTGGACAGAACCCAAATACAAAGGCGACCCTTGCACCTAAACAAACTGGAAAAGAATAGCAAATAAAACCTACACCCAGCAGAAGAAGAGAGTTAATAAGGATTGTAGCAGATTTCAGTGAAATAGAGACCAGAACGGTGGAACAGATCGACGAAACCATTCTTTGAAAGAATTAATAAGACGAAACCATTCTTTGAAAGAATTAATAAGATAGATAAACCAGAATGGTGGAACAGATCGACGAAACGATTCTTTGAAAGAATTAATAAGATAGATAAACCATTAACCAGCCTTATTAAAAACAAAAGAGAAAAGCCTCAAATTAATAAAATCATGAATGAAAAAGGATAGATCATCACCACTATCAAGGAAATACAAACAATTTAAAAAACTTATTATGAGCAGCTATATGCCAATAAGTTAGGCAATCTAGAAGAAATGGATGCATTTCTGGAAAACCACAAACTACCAAAACTGGAACAGGAAGAAATACAAAACATGAACAGGCCAATAACCTGGGAGGAAATTGAAGCAGTTATCAAAACCTCCCAAGGCACAAAAGTCCAGGGCCAGATGGTTTCCCTGGGGAATTCTATGAAACCACACCTATTCTACTAAAGCTGTTTGGAAAGATAGAAAGAGATGGAATACTTCCAAATTGTTCTATAAGGCGAATATCACCTTAATTCCAAAACCAAAGACCCCAACGAAAAGGAGAATTATAGACCAATATCCCTACGAACACAGATGCAAAAATTCTCAATAAGATACTAGCCAATAGGATACCAAAGTACATTAAGAGGATTTTTCACCATGATGAAGTGGGATTTATCCCTGGGATGCAAAGTGGGCTCAACACACAAAAAGCAATCATTTTAATAGATAATTTCACCAAGAGAAACAAGAAACTTATGATCCTATCAATAGATCCAGAGAAAGCATTTGACAAAATACAGCATCCATTCCTGATCAAAACTCTTCAGAATCTAGGGATAGAGGGAGCATTCCTCAGCATCTCTAAAAGCCATCTACAAAAAGCACACAGCAAATATTATTCTCAATGGGGAAACACTGGGAGCCTCTCTCCTAAGATCAGGAACACCACAGGGATGCTCATGCTCACCACTGCTATTCCACACAGTACTAGAAGTCCTCGCCTCAGCAATCAGGCAACAAAAAGAAATGAAAGGCATTCAAATTGGCAAAGAAGAAGTCAAACTTTCCCTCTTTGCAGATGACATGATACTGTACATAGAAAACCCAAAAGATTCCACCCCAAGATTGCTAGAACTCATACAGCAATTTGGCAGTGTGGCAGGATACAAAATCAATGACCAGATATCAGTGGCATTTCTGTACACTAACAATGAGACTGAAGAAAGAGAAATCAAGGAGTGAATCCCATTTACAATTGCACCCAAAAGCATAAGATACCTAGGAATAAACCTAACCAAAGAGGTAAAGGATCTATACCCTAAAAACTACAGAACACTTCTGAAAGAAATGGAGGAAGACACAAAGAGATGGAAACATAATCCATCTTCATGGATTGGAAGAATTAATATTGTAAAAATGTCAATGATACACAGCCAATTTACAGATTCAATGCAATCCCTATCAGAATACCATGGACTTTCTTCAGAGAGTTGGAACAAATTATCTGAAGATTTGTGTGGAATCAGTAAAGATCCCGAGTAGCTTGGGGAATATTAAAAAAGAAAACCAGAGCTTTGGACATCACAATGCCAGGTTTCAGGTTGTACTACAAAGCTCTGGTCATCAAGACAGTGTGGTACTGGCACAAAAACAGACACATAGATCAATGGAACAGAACAGAGAATCCAGAAATGGGCCCTCAACTCTATGGTCAACTCATATTCAAGAAAGCAGTAAACGCTATCCATTGGAAAAATGAGAGTCTCTTCAATAAATGGTACTGAGAATATTCTACAGCCATGTGCAGAGTAATGAAACTAGACCATCTCTTACACCATACACAAAGATAAACTCAAAATGCATGAAAGATCTAAATGTGATACAAGATTCCTTCAAAATCCTAGAGGAGAACACAGGCAGAACCCTTTTTGAACTTGGTCACAGTAACTTCCTGCAAGATAAATCTATGCAGGCAAGGGAAACAAAAACAAAAATTAACTAGTGGAACTTCATCAAGATAAACAGTTTTTGCACAGCTAAAGAAACAGTCAACATACCTAAAAGACAATCTACAGAGCAGGAGAAGATTTTTGCAATAACATATCAGATAAAGGGCTAGTATCCAAGATATATAAGGAACTTATTAAACTTAACAGCAAAGAATTAAACAATCCAATCATGAAATGGTCAAAGGACGTGAACAGAAATCTCACAGAGGAAGACATAGACATGGCCAACAAGCACATGAGAAAATGCTCTGCATCACTGGCCATCAGGGAGATACAAATCAAAACCACAATGGGATACCACCTCACACTAGTGAGAATGGTCATAATTAACAAGACAGGAAACAATAAAAGTTGGAGATGATGTAGAGAAATGGGAACCCTTTTGCACTTTTAGTGGGAATGTGAACTGGTGCAGCCACTCTGGGAAACTGTGTGGAGGTTCCTCAAAGAGTTAAAACTAGAACTGACCTACGACCCAGCAATTGCACTGCAGGGGATTTATCCCAAGGATATGATGCAGTGAAATGCTGGAGCACATGCCCAGCAGTGTTTATAGCAGTAACGTCCACAATAGCCAAACTGTGGAAGGAGCCTCGGTGTCCATCGAAAGATGAATGGATAAAGAAGATGTGGTCTATGTATGCAATGGAATATTCCTCAGCCATTAGAAATGACAAATACCCACCATTTGCTTTGACATGGATGGTATTGGAGGTATTATGCTGAGTGTAATAAGTCAATTGGAGAAGGACAAACACTATATTATCTCATTCATTTGGGGAATATAAAAAATAGTGAAAGGGGATAAAGTGGAATGGAGAGAAAATGGGTGAAAATATCAGTAAGGATGACAGAACATGAGAGACATGTAACTCAGGGAAATGAACAAGGGGTAGTGGAAAGGGAGGTGGGCAGGGCGTTGGGGTGACCGGGTGACGGTCACTCAAGGGAACACTTGATGGGATGAGCACTGGGTGATATGGTATATGTTGCCAAATTGAACTCCAACTTAAATAAGTAAATAAACAGACAAACAAACAAACAAACAAGATGATACAAATAGAAAGTAATTCAATGTTTATGGATTTAATATTGTTAAAATATCAATATTACCTAAAGCAATCTACATATTTAATGCAATTCCATCAAAATACCTATAACATTTTTCACAAAATTTGAACAAATAACCTTCAAATTAGTGTGAAAAACATACATACACAAAACCTCTGAATAGTCAAAGTAATCTTGAGAAAGAAGAAATTGGAGGCATCACAATTCCAGTTTTCAAAATATAGTACATAGGTGTAGATAGCAAAACAATATGATACTGGCACAGAAAGAAACACAGAGACTAATGGAATAGATTAGAGAGCCCAGAAACAAACTCACATCTATATGGTCAATTAATCTATGACATAGGAGGCAAGAATATACAATAGGAAACAGTGTCTTCAATAACGGGTGCTAGGAAAACTGAACAGGTACATGTAAAGTAATGTAACTGGACCACTTCCTAATACCATACACAAGTGCAAACTCAAAAGTGGATTAAAGATCTAAATCTGGGACGTGAAACCATATAAATTCTAGAAAAGAACACAGGCAGTAATTTCTCTGACATCAGTCATATCTTTTCCATATATGTCTCCTAAGAAATGGTAAGCTGAAGCAAAACAAACTTTTAAGGAGTACATCAAATTACAAAACAGAAAACAAACAAAACCCACAAAACAAAATGAAAACAAACAAAAAACTGCACAGCAAAAAAAAACCATCAACAAAACAAAAAGGAAATATTTGCAAATGATACATATGATATAGTGGTTAATAACCAAAATGTATAAATAACATGTATAATTTGACACCAAAACAACAAAACTCAATTAAAAAATGACCGAGGGAACCAAAGAAACATTTTTCCAAAGAAGACATAGATAGGGGATCCCTGGGTGGCGCAGCAGTTTGGCGCCTGCCTTTGGCCCAGGGCGCGATCCTGGAGACCCGGGATCCAATCCCACGTCGGGCTCCCGGTGCATGGAGCCTGCTTCTCCTTCTGCCCGTGTCTCTGCCCCTCTCTCTCTCTCTGTGACTATCATAAATAAATTTAAAAAAAGAAGACATAGAGATAGACAACAGGTACCTGAAAAGATATTCAACATCAGTAATCACTTGGGAAATGTAACTCAAAACCACAATGAGAATGGGAGAATATATATGTAAAAGCATAACCTATAAAGGGTGAATATCCAAAATATATAAAGAACTTATAAAACTCGACACCCCAAATACAAATAATCCAATTTAAACATGAGTAGAAGACATGAATAGAGTTTTTTTTTTTTCCAAAGAAGACATACAATGGCCAATAGTCACATAAAAAGATCATCAACATCACTCATCAGCAGGGAAATATAAAACAAAACTACAATGAGATGTCACCTCACACAGTCAAAATGGGTAAAATAAACAATACAGGACAAAACAAGTGTTGAAAAGGATGCAGAGAGAGAAGAACTCTCTTACACTGTTCGTGGGAATACAAACTGGTGCAGTCACTGGAAAAAGCATGAAACTTCCTCAAAACTTTTTTTTAAAAAGGGCAGTCCCAGTGTCTCAGTGGCTTAGCACTGCCTGCAGCCCAGGGTATGATCCTGGGGACCCAGGATTGAGTCCCATGTCAGACTCCTTGCATGGACCCTGCTTCCCCCTCTGCCTGTGTCTCTGCCTCTCTCTCTTTCTCTCTCTTTCTCTTTTCATGAATAAATAAATAAAATCCTAAAAAAATAAAAATAGAACTATCCTGTGATTCAGGATAGTTCAGTATTTCAGTATTTACCCAGATTGCAAAAGCACTAATTTGAAGGGAAGCATGCACTCCAAAGATTATAGCAGCATTTTCAACAATAGCCTGTAATAAGAGACAAAAATGACATTACATAAAGATAAAGGGATCAATTTAACAAGAGGTTATAATAATTGTAAATATTGATGTACACACTATTGGAGCACCTAAATGCATAAAGCAAATAATAACGCTCACCACACTCCCACGAACAGTTTATGAGAATATAGATTTCCCTGAACCTTGATGAAAAATTGATGAGATCATCTTATAAAAGCATAATTAATAAAGCTTTTATATGCATAGTAAAATGAGTTGGCTTAAATAGAGATTTACCCTTGTATCTTAGTATCATCAGCTCAATCATTAACATAATAACTACTCAGGTAACAGTCCATTCAGATATATGTAACCCAGACTGCAGAAAATAGATTCACAATCATGACATGCCCCAGTAATACCTTGTTGAACTATGTCTTTTCCTCACAATTTTCATTAGCCCACTGTTTTCATGTTTTGGTTTATAAATTATGTATTTTCTGCTTTTTGCTAAATACATTGGTAAATTTAACTTTCAAAAAAGACTCTTAAAAAACAAAACAAAACAAAAAAACTCTTGCCACAGCCTCTCTCCATCTTTTGCTATAATGATGAGTCCAGGATGGTGTAGAGGAGAGGTAGAGATAAGTAAAAACGTTGGATAGATTTGTGATGGCCTAATCAGTCATCTTGTGAATAGTGGCTATTTTTCTTCAGAGAATAATTGTGAAGATTCAGACCTGATGATACAAATCCATGTTTATTAAAGTCTGGGTACAGGATGTTTCCAGGACATTTCCTCTTGAGCTCTTCAATTAACAAAGGATCTGGATAATGTCATATATGTCCTGTCTCTGACCAGAACCTTAACTTATAGTCCCTTCTCATATTAATTGTATGATTTGGCTATCTGATCTGAGAAGATAAAATGAGCCCCTACCTACCTACCCACTCAATCAATTCTTAGTCTTAATTCAGACACAGAAGAGGAGAGCCAAGTGCTTCTTACCCAGAATATAACACCAAAGAAACCTGGGAGCTCAGGTGGCAATCACAAAAGGGAATGACAGGATTTGTGAGGTAGCCAATTTTAACATTTACTCTGGTGCTTGATGTAACAGTTGATTTGCATTAATGATAATAGTCATGGACTACTAAATATAATTTTGTATTATTTGTGTGTATTAACTCTGATGGAGAAAGCAGGTAATATGGTCAAATCATATTGAGAATTTAGATAAGAGCATAGTTCTATGGGTGGTTAATAAATAATGTCCATCTTCATTCATGTTCCCTATATGAGTTATTATTTAATGTTTTTCAGTTTTTTAAAATATTTTCATCTCTAAGATGATCTGTCCTCATACATTAGATAGTAGAGAAGGTTAAATGTATCCTGGGTATAAAATTGTATATTAATGATGGTCATTAAGATCAGGGCTCTAGGGCTCAAAAGAATTGGTTTAAATGTTTAACCTCACCACCTGTTTATTCAGTGGTCTGGGGCAAAGAGTTAATGTTTCTATACTTTGACTTTTAAATCTGTAAACTGATTGTAGCAAGAGCACCCAGATATGAGGTATCATTGGATTGAATGTAGCATAGTATGTGAAGAGCTGAGAATGCTGCATGGTATAACTAATATTCACCAAAGGAGAGCTCATGACTTATTTTCTCTAGTCAATAGAATAGGTATTGTCACAGTGGAATCTATAAAACTTCCTTGAACTTTTACCCACGTTGTCTATTTGGCTGATTTAGCATATTCATGTGAAAACACTAAAATTAGAATTCATTAAAAATATATGCAACTGTTGGGATGCCTGGGTGGCTCAGTGGTTGAGCATCTGCCTTAAGCTCAGATCATGATCCTGGGGTCCCATATTGACTCCCACATCAGGCTCCCTGCAGGGAGTTGCTTCTCCCTCTGCCTATATCTCTGCCTCTCTCTCTGTGTCTCTCATGAATCAATAAATAAAATCTTTTTAAAAATTATATGCAAGTGATAAATTATTGAATACTAAAAATTATAACCAACAAAAATACATTAATCTTACTTCTGGGAAACAAACTAAAGGTTGTTAGAGGAGAGGTCAGTGGCAGGATGGGTAATTGGGTGATTGGGCACTGAGGAGGGCACATGACGAGGTGAGTACTGGGTGTTATACTATATGTTGGCAAATTAAATTTAGATTAAAAAATAAAAATAAAGATGCTCATGTATAACTATAAAATACATTAATATTAAAACATAAATCAAAGTGGATAATCATAATATGATCCAATATTTTTTAAAAAGGTAATTTGTATATACATAGTTATATAAGAATCACCACACCAGACAGTTCCTTTGAATTTATACTATCTACTCTAACTGCTCTTTTCTGACGAAAACATGTGGAAAGCCATGCTAAATTCAAAGCCATCATGGATAGGGCTATGATTTCTTTTAAGATTTTATTTAGTTGAGAGAGAGAGCATGAGGGAGAGAGAGAGAGAGAGAGAGAGAGAGAGAGAGAGAGAGAGATCCCAAGTAGAGGGGAAGGGCAGAGGGATAAGCAGACTCCCTGCTGAGCAGGGAACCTGATGTGGCACTGGATCCCAGGACTCTGGGATCATGATCTGAGCAGAAGGCAGATGCTTAACCGACTGAGCCACCCAAGCACCTCAACAGGGCCATGATTTGATTTGATTTATTTTCTGTCTCTCATCTGGGCTGAGGGGAAGTAACAGACAATTATTTCCCTGATCAGTGAGCTGTTTTGACATAAGAGGTAGAGATGGAATTGTTTTCATGGATGAAACCCCTGTCTCAGGGCTATCAGGACTAACTACTTTGAAGCTCAATAGAGGCAAAGCTGATCTCCAAAGAGGTAAGAATTGGACATCCAACCAGCCATTCAGGGTGCGAAGTTTCCAATCCCTTTCTATTCTGCTGGTTCCCTGAGGAGGGTTACAACCATTGGAGATATCTCTTGAGGGTTGTTGGACACCGCAAACACCTCTTCATTGCCAGCTGGGCCAAAAGTTGCCAAGCCATATTGTTTGTTTATTCCACGACAGATGGCACAACACTAATGTGCTTAATTTTACCTGCTTCATTGGTCTGACCCTCTCAAAGAAAGGGACAAGCACTTAGAAGAGAGCACAGATACAATACAGGGATTGTGGTAAGTGAAGATGTAAATATATTTTCTGAGAACATATGTGTGTTACATGCCACTGAAACATTTTGGTTTTCTAAAGAATTTCTACTCTTCTGCTTTTTAAGACTCAGCTGAAGCTCCTGTTAATATTCCAGGCCCCATTCCAGTAGGTTTTGGTTGTGGTTCACAAATCTGTTTTTATTTTTTTTTTATATTTTTATGATTTACTATGTATTTCAAAAAGAATGCCCATGAGCAGGGGAAGAGACAGACAGAGTGGGAGAAGCAGACTCCCTGCTGAGCAGGGAAACAGAAGCCAGGCTTGATCCCAGGACCAAGAGATAATGAACTGAGCCAAAGACAGACTCTAAAACAACTAAGCCACCAAGTGCCCCAGAAATCTGTATTTCTTATAGAAGTCTTCTTTGATTCTGATAAGCAGATAACATTGAGAAACATTGGTACATCAAGGGCAGGCTATTCTTGGCAGAATCAGACTGCCAAGGTTACCTTATGGTCCCTCTGCCTTCAAAAAGTTACCCAACTCTCTCAGCTTCACTGTTCTTATTGGCAAAATAGGGGTACAATTATTCATATTAATTAATTATTCTTTTGTTTGTTTTAAAATTTTTATTTAAAGTTCAGTTAGTTAACATACATTATTAGTTTCAGGTGTGCAATATAGTGATTCAACACTTACATAAAACACTCAGTGCTCATCACAACAATTGCACTCTTTAATACCCATCACCTATTTAACCCATGCCCCCACCCACCTCCCCTTTGGTAGACATCAGTTTGTTTTGTATAGCTGAATCTGCTTATTGGTTCACCTCTCTTTCTCTATTTTTCCTTTATTCATTTATTTCTTAAATTCCACATATGAGTGAAATCATATGGTACTTGCCTCTCTCTGACTTATTTCACTTATCATAGTTTTCTCTAGCTCCATCTATGTCCTTGGAAAAGGCAAGATTTCATTATTTTTATAGCTGAGTAATATTCACATATGGCTGAGTATGTGTGTGTATGTGTGTGTGCATTACATATTTATTCATTAATCAGTTGATTGACACTTGGGCTGTTTCAAAAATCTGGCTATAAACATCAGGGTTCATGTATCCCTTTGAGTTAGTATTTTATATTCTTTGGGTAAATATCTAGAACTCCAATTGGTGTATTATATGGCTGTTCTATTTTTAACTTTTTGAGAAACCTCCATACCATTTTCCACAGTGGCTTCATCAGTTTGCTTCCTCACCAACAGTGCAAAATGGTTCCCTTTCTTCACATCCTTGCCAATGCCTATTGTTTCTTGTGTTATTGATTTTAGACATTATGATAGGTGTGATGTAATATTGCATGGCAATTTTGACTTATTTTTCCCTGATGATCCCTGATGCTTAGCATCTCTTTGTGTGTCTGTTGGCAATCAGTATGTCTTCTTTGGAAAAAAAAATGTCTATTCATATCTTCAGCCCATTTTTAAATTGGATTACTCAGTTTTGGGGTGTTTAATTTTATCAGTTATTTATATATTTTTATACTAACCCTTTATCATATATGTAATTTGCTAATATTCTCTTCTATTCTATATATTGCCTTTTAGTTTTGTTGATTGTTTTCTTCACTGTGCAGAAACTTTTTTTATTTTATTGTAGTCTGAATAGTTTATTTTTGTTTTGGTTTCTCTTACCTGAGGAGACATATCTAGTAAGAAATTTCCATGGCAAATATCAAAGAGGTTACTTCCTATGTTCTCTTCTAGGATTTGTATGGTTTTATGCCTCACATTTAGGTCTTTCATCCATTTTGAATTTATTTTTGTGTATGGCATAAAAAAGTACTTCACCTTCATTCTTTTACATGACACTGATCAGTGTTCCCCAAACCATGTTTTTCCTATTGGGTATTTTTTTCATAATGTGTTGAAGAATAATTGACTAGAGAGTTGTGGGTTCCCTTCTGTGTATTATATCCTGTTCTATTGATCTATTTGTCTCTTCTGGTGCCAATACAATGCTGTTTTGATCACTACAGCTTTGTAATATAAGTTGAAGTCTGGAATTATAGTGCCTCCAGCTTTGCTTTTCTTTTTCAATATTGCTTGGGCTATTTTGTGTGTGTGTGTGTGTGTGTGTGTGTGATTCCACACATATGTTAGCATTGTTTGTTCTAGCTCTGTGAAAAGTGCTAGTGGTATTTTGATAGGAATTGCATTAAATGCATAGAATGCTTTGAGTAGCATAGGCATTTTATGATGTTTTTGTTCAAATCCATGAGCATTGAATGCCTTTCAATTTCTTCGTGCCAACTTCAATTTCATTCATCAGTATTTTATAGTTTTCTGTAAATAGGAATTGTTTGATTAAAATCTATCTCAGGAATAAGTGTTGACATTCTTGTTTGACTGAACTACACCATCCCTATAAGTAAGAGAGTGGACAATAATAAGAAATAAAAGCTTTGCAGAGAGTAAATCTTTGGATTAGAAGGAAATATAACAACGTGGATGAAAGTGATAAAAGAAACAAACTGAGGGGTGATAGAGGTGAGGTGGGTGAGGGGATGCGGTAACTGGGTGATGGGTATTAAGGAGGGCACATGATGTGGTGAGCACTGGGTGTTATAGACAACTCATAAATTACTGAACTTTACATCTGAAACTAACAATGTAGTATATGTTGGCTAATTGAATTTAAAAACAATTTTAAAAATAAGGTGGAAACTTAAGTGGATAAAAGAGGATTGGTAAAAACTAAGAAAGCAATGTGGGGACAGTGCAGAGAAATGGACACCATATGGTATCACTCTTGGAAGGAGGAGTGAGCAGGTACTTACATGTAGCTTGACTTGGGAGAGACCAAGAAGACCCCTATATTTCCCCCATTGTTCTGATGATGTTTGTCATTCCAGCATTAGATATCCTTCCTTTTTCCTTAAGCTTTTTCTTCTGCTAAAAAATGTAGCTGCTCCATCACCCAAACAGGTTAAATATTAGAACAACATGTACAGAAGATCAATTACTGGGAACATACTTGAAAATATCAGAAAACCTGAGAATGTTGAGTATAAGAAATAGGCCAAGGAAATCATCTTAAAAAGGATTCAAGTAGAAGAGATGATAGTCCTGTTCATAATTTTGGTTAAGTCAGGAAAATAACTATGGTATAAGACAGAATGCATTGATCTCCTAGTTCATATACACCATCATCAATGAAGAGGGTTGGGTTCTTGAACTCCATATACCCCCTATGATCCCTACAGACCAGTCTGCATGGTGAAAATGGCAAAAGTGTTACATACAGGTCTCCCACACACAGAGTACAATAGTTCTAAGATCCAGGCAACAACTAAATGTTTGTTTGTTGTCCAAGTTATATGTTATATGAGCTATTGTTTATACAACTTTGTGACAAACTAGGTAGGCTGTCTTATTATGACATGTCCACAGAGAGTGCTGAGAATCTTTACAAGAAGCACAGCACATGATCAGGGTTCCTGACAGTTAGAAAAACCAGCATTCAGAAAACATGCATTAAGCATCTGCAAATTTCCAGAATTTGGCCAAATTTTGACTTAATAAAATATTATTAAAGCCATTAATCTTTCCACTGCATTTCCTCTCCAGTACGATTATGTCAATTCCCAGTGTTCCCCTTCCCATTTGCAAATATGCAAGCCACTTCTAAAATTACATCTCACTTCTTCTCGCTTTTATCCAGAAAGTCTAAGCCATATCCCTGAAGAACTTTCCATGTTATTCTCTGCTGTTTCTCTGCTTCTTTATGCATACCGTCCCTGACATCTGGAATGCCCTCTCTTAAATGGGAAAATTCTTACATATTTTTAAAGATGTATTTTTTAAAATGTAAGTGTGTAAGATGTATTTTAAGATGTATTATATGTGTAAGATGTATTTTAAATACATATTTTAATATGTATTTAAATATTATCTCCAGCACAAAGTTTCATCTTATTTCCTTGTAAAGTTTGAACAATTTCCTTTATTTTTTTAATTTATTTTTTATTGGTGTTCAATTTACTAACATACAGAATAACCCCCAGTGCCCATCACCCATTCACTCCCACCCCCCGCCCTCCTCCCCTTCTACCACCCCTAGTTCGTTTCCCAGAGTTAGCAGTCTTTACGTTCTGTCTCCCTTTCTGATATTTCCCACACAGTTCTTCCCCCTTCCCTTATATTCCCTTTCACTATTATTTATATTCCCCAAATGAATGAGAACATATAATGTTTGTCCTTCTCCGACTGGCTTACTTCACTCAGCATAATACCCTCCAGTTCTATCCACGTTGAAGCAAATGGTGGGTATTTGTCATTTCTAATAGCTGAGTAATATTCCATTGTATACATAAACCACATCTTCTTTATCCATTCATCTTTCGTTGGACACCGAGGCTCCTTCCACAGTTTGGCTATCGTGGCCATTGCTGCTATAAACATCGGGGTGCAGGTGTCCCGGCGTTTCATTGCATTTGTATCTTTGGGGTAAATCCCCAACAGTGCAATTGCTGGGTCGTAGGGCGGGTATATTTTTAACTGTTTGAGGAACCTTCACACAGTTTTCCAGAGTGGCTGCACCAGTTCACATTCCCACCAACAGTGTATGAGGGTTCCCTTTTCTCCGCATCCTCTCCAACATTTGTTGTTTCCTGCCTTGTTAATTTTCCCCATTCTCACTGGTGTGAGGTGGTATCTCATCGTGGTTTTGATTTGTATTTCCCTGATGGCAAGTGATGCAGAGCATTTTCTCATGTGCATGTTGGCCATGTCTATGTCTTCTTCTGTGAGATTTCTGTACTTGTCTTTTGCCCATTTCATGATTGGATTGTTTGTTTCTTTGGTGTTGAGTTTAATAAGTTCTTTATAGATCTTGGAAACTAGCCCTTTATCTGATATGTTATTTGCAAATATCTTCTCCCATTCTGTAGGTTGTCTTTGAGTTTTGTTGACTGTATCCTTTGCTGTGCAAAAGCTTCTTATCTTTTTTTTTTTTTATTTTTTTATTTTTATTTTTTTATTTATTTTTTTTATTGGTGTTCAATTTACTAACATACAGAATAACACCCAGTGCCCGTCACCCATTCACTCCCACCCCCCGCCCTCCTCCCCTTCTACCACCCCTAGTTCGTTTCCCAGAGTTAGCAGTCTTTATGTTCTGTCTCCCTTTCTGATATTTCCCACACATTTCTTCTCCCTTCCCTTATTTAAAAGCTTCTTATCTTGATGAAGTCCCAATAGTTCATTTTTGCTTTTGTTTCTTTTGCCTTCGTGGATGTATCTTGCAAGAAGTTACTGTGGCCGAGTTCAAAAAGGGTGTTGCCTGTGTTCTTCTCTAGGATTTTGATGGAATCTGGTCTCACATTTAGATCTTTCATCCATTTTGAGTTTATCTTTGTGTATGGTGAAAGAGAGTGGTCTAGTTTCATTCTTCTGCATGTATATGTCCCATTTTCCCAGCACCATTTATTGAAGAGACTGTCTTTCTTCCAATGGATAGTCTTTCCTCCTTTATCGAATATTAGTTGCCCATAAAGTTCAGGGTCCACTTCTGGATTCTCTATTCTGTTCCACTGATCTATGTGTCTGTTTTTGTGCCAGTACCACACTAACAATGAGACTGAAGAAAGAGAAATTAAGGAGTCAATCCCATTTACAATTGCACCCAAAAGCATAAGATACCTAGGAATAAACCTAACCAAAGATGTAAAGGATCTATACCCTCAAAACTATAGAACACTTCTGAAAGAAATTGAGGGAGACACAAAGAGATGGAAAAATATTCTATGCTCATGGATTGGCAGAATTAATATTGTGAAAATGTCAATGTTACCCAGGGCAATATACACGTTTAATGCAATCCCTATCAAAATACCATGGACTTTCTTCAGAGAGTTAGAACAAATTATTTTAAGATTTGTGTGGAATCAGAAAAGACCCCGAATAGCCAGGGGAATTTTAAAAAAGAAAACCATATCTGGGGGCATCACAATGCCAGATTTCAGGTTGTACTACAAAGCTGTGGTCAACAATTTCCTTTAAAACCAATATCACACTTCATTATAATAATGGTCTGTTTCCTTCACCTTACTGATGTCAGAGGTGAAGTTCACGTATCTTTTAATCCTTAAAGTCTAAACTACAGTTTGTCTAACACAGACACTGAACTCAACAGAAATGTGTAGAATGAAAGAATAATAGTAAGTCAGTGAAATGATTTGTGGAAAGATTGAGGGATTAAGTTACAATTTGTCAAAACAGAAATCTGAAATTCACTTACTTTACCATAAAAATTATTTAAATCTAGCAGAAATATTATATATTTAATATATTATAAATGCATTTACATATAATGGAAATGTATACATTTACATATAATATACTATTATATATAATAGTGTGTTTATATACATATGCATATATGTATATGTATATATGTATATATATATGCACACACACTCAGGAATGTAAAATCTCAGATGTATGCTGAAAAAAAAGGAAAAATGTAACATTTTAATTGTTTTGCAAATAGTTCACAATACAGTATTGGATATCACTGAAAGAAATACTTGATAGGATTTCAACTTTCTTGACTTATTCTGTGAACTATTAATTACTCTATGACACATCAACTTGGCCAAGTCACTTTATTTCAATGAGTATCATTTCCTTGTTTATATAATATAATACTACATATGTATTCCTTTACCTGGTCTAATTATAAAAACTACATTTAAAATGTCATTTAAGGGCAGCCTGGGTGGCTCACCGGCTTAGTGCCACCTTCAGCATGATCCTGGGGACCTGGGACTGAGTCCCATATCGGGTTCCCTGCATAGAGCTTGCTCCTCCCTCTGCCTGTGTCTCTGTCATTCTCTCTCTCTCTCTCTGTCTCTGTCTTTCATGAATAAATAAATAAAAATCTAAATAAATAAATAAATAAATAAATAAATAAATAAATAAATAAATATGATTCACTACATCTGGAGAAGTGTACAGGCATTATTTAATCAGGCAACTTTAATTAACTGCAACTTTTTATTTCATAAGCCCTATGAAACTGAAAATCTGATATTGTATTATTAACTTTTCAGAAGCTATAAAGTGCAAAATATGCAAGCAAAGCTTATTGTCACACAATTATTGTCAATTTATATCCTCAAGGTACAGGCCTTGGCAGTTTTGAGTGTTCAAAATATCTAAAAAGCAGGAGAAAAGAAAAAAAAACAGAACCCATCTTCTGAAAATATTACCAAATATAATATATTTGGAATATAAATAATAGTGAAAGGGATTATAAGGGAAGGGAGAAGAAATGTGTGGGAAATATCAGAAAGGGAGACAGAACATAAAGACTCCTAACTCTGCGAAACGAACTAGGGGGGGGTGGAAGGGGAGGAGGGCAGGGGGTGGGGGTGAGTGGGTGATGGGCACTGAGGGGGGCACTTGACGGGATGAGCACTGGGTGTTATTCTGTATGTTGGTAAATTGAACACCAATAAAAAATTATTTTATTAAAAAAATATTACCAAACTATAGGGTTCAGAAAAGGAGATTTGTCCATTAATAAGGCAGAATGCAACATACAACATGAGAGATTGATGACCACAGAATATAGGAGGTGAGAGAAATACCATGTCTCAGGACCACAGAAGAAAGAACATTTGAGATGGAACTTTGAAAATGGGCAATATACCTTATCCATCAAATCAAAGCTGAGTTCTTGTTTCTCTACTCAGTAGTTTTTGGAAAATTGTCTCAAACTTATGGATTATTCACAACCTTCCCCCATCACACTCATACACCTTCTATAAATCCCTGTACTTAACATTATTTTAATTGCACCTACAGGTACAGGCAAAACTGCAAGAAATAGAGGAATTGCTTTGACTTATTATGAAAACATGCACATGTTTGGGACTGATTAGGTACCTTAAGGCATTGATTTTGCCACTTATGCAAAGTAAATTTCAAATTATGCCCAATATAGGCATTTAACCCTGTTGACCAAAAAACGTTCTAGAATCTCTATGCTCCCTAATTATTTTAATCTGCATATCACTCCTGTGGTGTGGGTATACTTCAGTTCAATTTTACAAGGAAAAGAGATAAGAGACACAGAAAGATGATCCAACTACACCAAGGCAATCATGCAGGTAAATGTGATGATTTGATGAAGAGAGCTTCAAACTCTAGTACTGATCATCAGGAGGCTGTGCTTTTAACTGATCTACAACACTGCATCTGCTTCTATAGTTTATAAGTCCAACTAAACCTTTGCTAAGCAAGATATTCTATATTTTAAAATAAAGAATTTCTTCAAAGATGGACCTTAACAGTCTCCTCCATCATGACCTTCTGTCTTACTTTTGTACAGCATCAGCTGATAGCTTGAATTACTTTGATGAGATAAACTGCATGCAGAGTAGGGAAACTTCTGTGAAACTAGAAACAACAACATTTGTGAAGTCTTCTTAAATACTGATGCTATTATTAGAAATTCTAGTTTACCTAACTTAAGAGATACTTGAGTTGGGATTAGAGCAAGAAAGACTCATGGGAAAATGGGCAAATTCTCTATGTGAGAGAGAAAAGGCAAGCACAAATAACACTCAATTCTGCAAATTCTTATCTGTCCTCAGGTTATCAAAGCCTCTTATCATCTTCAAGAGAATCTTCATTTGCTATAAAGTCTCCTAGGACTGAGTGAAAGTGTTGATTTTTTAAAATTTAAAATGATCATAACTCTCCTGTTGAAGTTATATCTGCACAGAACCTCAAGGTGATGAATTTGTAAGTGCTTAAAAATATACACATGATACATTTTCATCAAATTGATTAGCTTTTAGTTGATAGAACTTTAAATGTATCTGTGTTCTTATTTGGTTACTATTAGTGACTACAGTTTGTAACAGTAGCTACAGTATGTGAATAGTAGTTTATTGAGTAATTTATGAGATATAATTTTATATGTCAATAAGTTATTTATAACACTAAAGAGATCTCAACAAGGAACACAATCAGCGTGAACATATTCAGAAGAGTCCTGATAGTAAGAAAAGTAGATGAGATGCACGGCAACATATCAGATGGAATGGTGTTCTTACCATTGTTTTCTGGGCAATAATGTTCAGCCATGGAGAGAAACAATAAGACCATCACCACAGATTTTATCCTCTTGGGGCTCTGGCCTGAGTTTAGCCACCTTGCGGTCCTTATCTGCTTCATTCTTATGGTTTACCTTATGGCTGTAATGGGCAATGCTGTTCTCATTCTCCTCATCTGGTTGGATTCTCGACTCCACTCTCCTATGTACTTCTTGCTCAGCCAGCTCTCCCTTATTGATGTGGCCTTGATCTCAACTACAGTCCCCAAAATGGTCACCAACTTCTTCTCAGGGAAAAGGACCATATCACAGATTGGCTGTGGAGCTCAGATTTTATTCAGCTTAACCTTGGGAATTTCTGAGTGCCTTCTACTGACTCTCATGTCCTATGACCGCTACATTGCCATCTGCAATCCACTACGTTACTCAATCTTGATGAGCCATACCACCTGTAAACAGATGGTTGTTGGGTCCTGGGCAGGAGGGGCAATAACTTCCCTGGTTCATACAGCCTATGTCATGCACTTAGCCATCTGTCATCCTCGAGAGATCCCACACTTCTTGTGTGAGGTCATGGCACTCCTTAAGCTCACTTGTGAGGACATTTCAGCCTATGTGAAGTCAGTGGTGGTCTCAAGCTTTCTGGTGGTCCTCATCCCTCTGAGTCTCATCCTGGCTTCCTACATCCACATATTTCTTGCTGTCCTCCGCATGAACTCCCTTGAAGGTAAAAACAAGGCCTTGGCCACATGCTTCTCCCACCTCTGTGTGGTCAGTCTCTACTTTGGCCCTGCCATATTAGTCTATATGAGGCCAGGATCCTTTAAAACTCCCAAAATAAACCAGTCCCTTTTTATGTTTAATGCCATTCTTACTCCTATGCTTAATCCCCTCATCTATAGCCTGAGAAACAAGGATGTCATAGCAGCTCTGAAGAGTATAATCATCAGTAGAATCCTCCTAAAAAAGATGAAAAGACAGCTAGGTTGCCATACATAATTATAATCATTTATTTGAACATTGATTTGTTCTAAAAGCCTTTAATACTTAACAAATATTTTATGAGAATAATGGATATATGAGAGGTCCTTTGTTTCAATCCCCATATTGTGTGAAAATAAAAAATAAAATGAAATATAAAATAAATTTTGATGTTCTTATAACACAACCCAAAGGTCTAATTCTTCCAACAAAAAAATCCTGAAAATGCACTGCTTTTATAAATAACAGACATCATTTTTGCTCATATATATGTACTCCTCTGGCTAAACATACTTATGAATAAGAAGGCATGAGCTGCTCCTAAGAACAGTGAGGGAATTAAGAATTTTTTTTGAGTGTTATTATTTTTTTTTAATTTTTTAAAATTGTAGTTCAATTTGCCAACATTTAGCATAACACCCAGTGCTCATTCCTCCAAGTGCTCCCCTCAGTGCCCATCACCCAGTCACCCTAACCCCCCACTCACCTCCCTTTCCACTACCCCTTGTCTGTTTCCCAGAGTTAGGTGTCTCTCAAGTTTTCTCACCCTCACTGATATTTTCACTCATTTTCTCTCCTTTCCCTTTATTCCCTTTCACTAATTTTTATATTCCCCAAATGAATGAGACTACATAATGTTTGTTCTTCTCTGATTGACTTATTTCACTCAGCATACTACCCTCCAATTCCAACCACATTGATGGGAATTTGTCATTTTGAATGGCTGAGTAATATTCCATTGTATACATACAACTCATCTTCATCCATCCATCTTTTGACGGACACTAAGGCTCCTTCCACAGTTTGGCTACTGTGGACATTGCTGCTATAAACATTGGGGTGCAGGTGTTCCAGCGTTTCACTGCATCTGTATCTTTGGGGTAAATCCCCAAAAGTGCAATTGCTGGGTCGTAGGACAGATCTGTTTTTAACTCTTTGAGGAACCTCCACACAGTTTTCCAGAGTTAGCTGGGGGCATCACAATGCCAGATTTCAGGTTGTACTATAAAGCTGTGGTCATCAAGACAGTGTGGTATTGGCACAAAAACAGACACATAGATCAATGGAACAGAATAGAGAATCCAGAATGGACCCTCAACTCTATGGTCAACTAATATTTGACAAAGCAGGAAAGACTATCCACTGGAAGAAAGACAATTTCTTCAATAAATGGTGCGGGGAAAATTGGACATCCACATGCAGAAGAATGAAACTAGACCACTCTCTTGCACCATACACAAAGATAAACTCAAAATGGATGAAAGATCTTAATGTGAGGCAAGATTCCATCAAAATCCTAGAGGAGAACACAGGTAACACCCTTTTTATACTTGGACACAGCAACTCCTTGCAAGATACATCCATGAAGGCAAGAGAAACAAAAGCAAAAATGAACTATTGGGACTTCATCAACATAAGAAGCTTCTGCACAGCAAAGGATACAGTCAACAAAACTCAAAGACAACCTACAGAATGGGAGAAGATATTTGCAAATGATATATCAGATAAAGGGCTAGTATCCAAGATCTATAAAGAACTTATTAAACTCAACAGCAAAGAAACAAACAATCCAATCATGAAATGGGCAAAAGACATGAAGAGAAATCTCACAGAGGAAGACATAGACATGGCCAACATGCACATGAGAAAATGCTCCGCATCACTGGCCATGAGGGAAATAAATCAAAACCACAATGAGCTACCACCTCACGCCAGTGAGAATAGGGAAAATTAACAAGACAGGAAACAACACATGTTGGAGAGGATGTGGAGAAAGGGGAACCTTTTTGCCCTGTTGGTGGGAATGTGAGCTGGAATTAAGAATTTTATGTTTGGCTGAGGATGCATAACTTCTTTTTATTTTTTGAAGATTTTATTTATTATTCATGAAAGACCCAGAGAAGAGAGGCAGAGACACAGGCATAGGGAGAAGCAGGCTCCATGCACGGAGCCTGATGTAGGACTTAATGCCGGGACTCCAAGATCATGCCCTGAGCCTAAGGCAGATGCTTAACCTGTGAGCCACCCAGGTGTCCCCAGGAAGCATAACTTCTAATGGCAGGACTCAATTGTTATGGCATTAAAATAACATGACTTGAATTATGAATGGCAACTTTCAGGTTCCCAAAAGCTCACACATTTGCAACCCAGTCAGTACTCTTTTTCCTTTCCTTTCCTTTCCTTTCCTTTCCTTTCCTTTCCTTTCCTTTCCTTTCCTTTCCTTTCCTTTCCTTTCCTTTCCTTTCCTTTCCTTTCCTTTCTCCTTTCCTTTCCTTCCTTTTATTCTCTCTTTTCTTTTTCTTTCTTTCTTCTTTATTTTCTATTCTTTTTAATGAGGAACAAAGAGTAAACCTGATGCCTTTCTCTTCACCTCAAAAATTTTTAGGTTTTGTTTTGTACTCTTCCTTCTGGATTCATACTCATTTTCAAAACCCATTTTAAGCCTAGACATACATGAGGAAGATACATGTATCAATTATATACCCCTGAAGTTTATAGATTTTGTTATTAGGATTATTGTGTCAAAATAGAACTGATAGAGGTTTCGTAATTCTTTCTTTGCTCACATAGGCAGAATCAAATTTTGTCCAATATTAAATATACTGCAATTGTTTGAAGACAAAGGAAGTTTTAAAACATAAATTCAACAATATAGAATTTTAGGTTATTCTATTACCCTGTGACCTAGGCTTATCCTTTTATGGTAAATCACATTGTAGGTACTTTTCTTAAAATAACATTCCTGAGAGTTCACATTTGGCAGGATTACTATCTCTCAATCATGGAAAAGTGTTCCCTTCATAGATATAGGCTGGTGCTGGTGAGCTCAATCAAGTAAGGTAGGACACAGGATGAATTTGAGCCTTATCTTGCTTGCTCCTTCATCTCAATACTACAAAACATTTATAACATTGTGAATCAGAATAAAAGATCAAATTAAAAGTTAAATGTAGTGAACAGAATGAAGAGACAGAAAACAAGAACTTTATGGAAGTAAACTATTTTGTATAATACTCTAATTATGGGTATATGTTTGCATTGGAAGACTGCAAAATTCTGTCAATCGGAGAAATTGGAATAAAATACTACCTACCTTCTAGGATTTCTGAGAGGATTAAATGAGTTAATATATGTAAACTACTCAGAACAGTGCAGGCAACAAGGAAGTCCTTGTTACATAGATACATGCATCCAATGGAAAGACATTTGCTTAGAACACAGTAGGAAAGTGATAGAACTAGACTTTTTAAGCCTTTCTTCCTATGCATGGTAATTGAGGCTTTATTTTTATAGGTAATAAAGATGTACCATATTTATTTTAACTTGGATGTCATATAACTGTGTACTAAAATCAGACTTTTTTAGTTTTAAGGATTTTCTATATTTCAAAAGAACACTTTGCAGTATTTTCAAAAGTATACTTAATTTTGTTGTCCTCACTTGTTATTTCTAATATGTCTCTATCTGGCAGCAAAAAGGAAGAGTCAACTAAGTCTTCTTGTGTATTCTAGAATGACATGGGATTGTATCCCACTATATTGGCAACTATCAGAGTAGCAGGTGTGCCTGAGGATAGGAGCTCCAAAGACAAAATAAATACAACCCCCTCTAAAGAAAGACAGAAAACTGGAATTAATACTATCAGAGGCTAAAGTATAAGAGATTTCTCAAGAATACAAAATAGGCAAGATATCAGCATTATGAAATGAAAAAAATAAAAATGAACCAAGTGAACATATTGTGACAAAGATGACAGTTGAAGTGAAAATACAAATAGTAAAGAAGCAATAGAAAAGATACAGCTAAAAAATAAATTTGTCACATGAATGAACTCCTCCCAAAGGTCCTAGAAAAGAGTTAAGAGGTAGGAAAAAAAAGAGTCAACAGATACAGAAACTAAATGAGTAAGTTTCCATCCTGATATGAGAATTCTGAAAGGAAAAAAATGGAAAAGAGGATAATGCTGTCTCCACAAAATCTAGCAAACTAAGTTCAATAGCACATTAAGAGGATTATACAAGGTGATCAAGTGAGATATATTCCTGAACATAAGGATGGTTCAACCTATAAATATCAATCAATGTGACACACCACAGAAAAAGAGGGAGGGGGGAAAATTACATGAATACCTTACTGGATGTGGAAAAAATTCTGTTGCAATAATAGTTTTATTTTCTCAAAAACATTTGTAACTTTTAAAACTTTATCTAATGCTATTATAACTCTTAGAATTTTGTAATTGCTATTGGTATTAAGAACTTAATAAAGTTTATCATCTTTTTATTCAAAAAAGAGAAAAATTATTTGCCAGAATTTTAAAAACTTTCATGAGGAAAACACTCAACAAACTAGGAATAGATGGAAACAACTTCAGTATAATAAAGGCTATATATGAGATTTCAGTAGTGGAGTATTATACTCAATGGTGAAAGATTAAAAGTTTTTTTCAGGGCACCTGGGTGGCTCAGTAATTGAGCATCTGCCTTTGGCTCAGTTTGTGGTCCTGGGGTCCTGGGATCAAGTTCTGCATCAGGCTCTCTGCATGAGGCCTAGTTCTCTCTCTATGTCTCTCATGAATAAATAAATACAATCTTTAAAAAAACAAAATAAAAGTTTTCCTCTAAGATTAAGAACAAGATAGGGATGTCCACACTCACCCATTTACTTTCAACATAGTATCAGAAATCCTACCCAGAGTCACTAGTCAAGAAAAATAAATAAAATGCTTCCAAATTGAAAAGAAGTAAAATTATTTGTTTGTAGATGACATGAGAAAAAAAGAACCACTAAAGATTCTTAAAAAATATATTTTACTTATTTATTCTTGAGACACACAGAGAGAGAGAGAGAGGCAGAGACATGAGCAGAGGGAGAAGCAGGCTCCATGCAGGGAGACTGATGTTGGACTCTATCCCAGGACTGTGGGGTCATGCCCTAAATTGAAGGAAGATGCTCAACCGCTGAGCCACCCAGGTGTCCCTAAAGATTATTTAATTTTTTTAAAAATTACACTTAGTTACCATACAGTGTAATATTAAAGGGTGTACAATATAGTGATTTAACACTTTCATACGACACCTGATGCTCCTCACAAGTGTTGTCCTGAGCCCTCTTAATCTACTTAACTTATCCCCCATTCACTACCTCCCTAGTAACCATTAGTTTGTTCTCTATAGTTAAGAGTCTAAAATCTTAAAGATAAAAAAGCCAACTTTTATAACAAATAAACTCATCAGATTTTCAGTACACAAAACCAATTCACTAACAATAAGAAATGTAAAAAGACATTTAAAAAATTTTGTTTACAGTGGCATCAAAAAGAATAAAATGCTTATGAATAAATCTATCCAAGCAAGTGAAAACTACAAGACATTACTGAAAGAAATAAAAGACACAAATTAATGGAAAAATAACATGTGTTTATCGATTGAAAGACTTAATATTGTTAAGATATCAAGACTACCCAGAATAATATATAGATTCAATACAATCCCTACCAATGTTATCCATAGTGATCTACAGATTCAATGCAATTCTTATCAGAATCTCAAAAGCGGGAGGCGGGGGGGCAAGATGGGAAGAGTAGGGTCCCCAAGTCACCTTCTCCACCAAATTCCCTAGATAACCTTCAAATCATCCTGAAAACCTACGAATTCGGCCTGAGATTTAAAGAGAGAACAGCTGGAATGCTACAGTGAGAAGAGTTCAGGCTTCAACCACAGTAGGAAGACGGGGTTGGGGAAGAAAGAAAGAAACAAAAGGCATCCAAGGGGGAGGGGGCCCCACGAGGACCCAGGCTAAGGCCACAGCAAGTGTCCCCAGGACAGGAGAGCCCCATCCTGGAGAAGCAGGGGTTTCACCGATCTTCCCAGGAGTTGGAGCAGGATTCCAGGAGGGGCGGGGATGCCCTCAGCCTCCCTGGGACACTAACAGACACCTGTGCCCCGGGGAGAGTGTGCCATAACCCCTGGCTGAGCTCCCTAAGGGCTGCAGCACGCACACAACTGGACCTAGGAGCAGCTCGGAGGGGTTCGGGAGGCGGCTCTGCGGAGGGGGCTGCACAGCACTGGGAACAGCTTGGAGGCGCCAGAGGCAAAGGCTCTGTGCGGAAGGGGCTGCATGGCCCGGGAACAGCTAAGGGGCGGCAGAGGCAGAGGCTCCGCTGAGGGGGCTGCACATCCTGGAGCATGATTCCAATAGCACAGGCCTGGGAGCACAGGGTGCCGGGGACACAGCCCAAGATCCAGCGCTCCCCCCAGGACAGGAAGAGGCTAGGAGGGCACAGGACAGCAAGGACACTCTTGCCGCAGGACAGCCTCCAGCTGAGCAGATCAGCGGCCCGCCCCAGGAGCATCCAGGCCCTCCAGGCTGAGAGCTCCGTAGTTACTGCAGGAGCTAAATCCAGGGCTGGAGAGCTGGCCCTGCTACTGTTGGTGTTTCTCCTGGGGCCTCACAGGATAAATAACCACCACTGAGGCTCACAGTGGCCTTACCAGATAAACAGCTTAAACATCTTTCACTGAGCCCTGCACTAGGCAGGGAGCTGAGCAGCTACCCCACTTGCTAACATCTGAAAATCAGCACAGCAGACCCCTCCCCCAGAAGACCAGCTAGACCGACAGGGGAAAAACAAATTATTGACCAAGAAGCACTGGAAAGTTCCAGGGGAAGTCAAGGGATTTACAGTAAACAGAATCAGAGGGTACTCCTCCTTGTTTTTTGTTTTTTGATTTGTTTGCTTCCCCCAACCCGGTTTTTTTCTTTCTTCTTTTTCCTCTTTTTCTTTTTTCTTTTTTTCTTTTTCTTTTCTTCTCTTCTCTCTTTTTCTCCTTTTCCCATTACAACTTGTTTTTGGCCACTGAGCAAAATGACTAGAAGGAAAACCTCACCTCAAAAGAAAAAATCAGAAACAGTCCTCTCTCCCACAGAGTTACAAAATTTGGATTACATTCAATGTCAAAAAGCCAATTCAGAAGCAATATTATAAAGGTACTGGTGGCTCTAGAAAAAAGAAGAGAGACTTCATGACAGCAGAATTTAGATCTAATCAGGAAGAAATTAAAAATCAATTAAATGAGATGCAATCCAAACTAGAGGTCTTAACGATGAGCGTTAACGAGGTGGAAAAACGAGTGAGAGACATAGCAGACAAGTTGATGGCAAAGAGGGAAACTGAGGAGAAAAAGAGACAAACAAAAGATCATGAGGATAGATTAAGGAAAATAAATGACAGCCTGAGGAAGAAAAATCTACGTTTAATTAGGGTTCCCAAGGGCGTGGAAAGGGACAGAGGTCCAGAATATGTATTTGAACAAATCATAACTGACAACTTTCCTAATCTGGGGAGGGAAACAGGCATTCAGATCCAGTAAATAGAGAGATCCGCCCCTAAAATCAATAAAAACTGCTCAACACCTCGACGTTTAATAGTGAAGCTTGCAAATTCCAAAGATAAAGAGAAGATCCTTAAAGCAGCAAGAGACAAGAAATCTCTAACTTTTATGGGGAGAAATATTAGATTAAAAGCAGATCTCTCCACAGAGACTCTTAAAATTCCCCTTTAAGAAGAAGTCCAATGGAACAATCCACAAAAACAGGGACTGAATAGGCATCATGATGACACTAAACTCATATCTTTCAATAGTAACCCTGAATGTGAATGGGCTTAATGACCCGATCAAAAGGCCCAGGGTTTCAGGCTGGATAAAAAAGTAGGACCCATCAATTTGCTGTCTACAAGAGACACATTTTAGACAGAAGGACACCTACAACCTGAAAAATGAAAGGTTGGAGAACCAAGTACCATTCAAATGGTCCTCAAAAGAAAGCAGGGGTAGCCATCCTTATATCAGATAAACTAAAATTTACCCCGAAGACTGTAGTGAGAGATGAAGAGGGACACTATATCATACTGAAAGTATCTATCCAAGAAGAGGACTTAACAATCATCAATATATATGCCCTGAATGTGGGAGCTGCGAAATATATCAATCAATTAATAACCAAAGTTAAGACATACTTAGATAATAATACAGTTATACTTGGTGATTTAAATATAGCACTTTCTACACTCGATAAGTTTGCTAAGCACAACATCTCCAAAGAAACAAAGCTTTAAATGAAACACTGGACCAGATGGATTTCACAGATATCTACAGAACTTTACATCCAAACTCAACTGAATACACATTATTCTCAAGTGCACTGGAACTTTCTCCAGAATAGACCACATACTGGGTCACAAATCAGGTCTGAACCAATAACAAAAGACTGGAATTGTCCCGTGCATATTCTGAGACCAAACTGCCTTGAAAATAGAACTAAATCACAAGAAGAAGTTTGGATGGATTTCAAACAGATGTAGGTTAAGGAACATCCTGCTAAAAGATGAAAGGGTCAACTAGAAAATTAAGGAAGAATTAAAAAGTTTCATAGAAACTAGTGAGAATGAGGATACAACCATTCAAAATCTTTGGGATACAGCAAAATCAATCCTGAGGGTGAAATACATTGCACTACATGCATCCATCCAAAAACTGGAAAGAACTCAACTACAAAACTTAACCTTACACCTAAAGAGCTAGAGATAAAACAGCAAATAGATCCTACACCCAGCAGAAGAAGAGAGTTAATAAAGATTCGAGCAGAACTCAATGAAATCGAGACCAGAAGAACCGTGGAACAGATCAACAAAACCAGGAGTTGGTTCTTTGAAAGAATTAATAAGATAGACAAACCATTAGCTGCCTTATTAAAAGAAAATAGAGAAGACTCAAATTAATAAAATCATGAATAAGAAAGGAGAGATCACTACCAACACCAAGGAAATACAAACTATTTTAAAAACATTATGAACAGCTATACACCAATAAATTAGGCAATCTAGAAGAAATGGGCGCATTCCTGGAAAGCCACAAACTACCAAAACTGGAACAGGAAGAAATAGAAAACCTGAACAGGTCAATAACCAGGGAGGAAATTGAAGCAGTCATCCAAAACCTCCCAAGACACAAAAGTCCAGGGCTACATGGCTTCCCTGGAGAATTCTATCAAACTTTTAAGAAGAAACCATGCCTATTCTACTAAAGCTGTTCGGAAAGATAGAAAGAGATGGAGTACTTCCAAACTCGTTCTATGAGGCCAACATCACTTTAATTCCAAAACCAGACAAAGACCCCACCAAAAAGGAGAATTACAGACCAATAGCCCTGATGAACATGGATGCAAAAATTCTAACAAGATACTAGCCAGTAGGACCCAACAGGACATTAAGATGATTATTCACCATGACCAAGTGGGATTTATCCCTGGGAAGTAAGGTTGGTGAACACTCGTAAAGCAATCAATGTGATTGATCATATCAGCAATAGAAAAAACGAGAACCATATGATCCTCTCAATAGATGAAGAGAAAACATTTAACAAAATACAGCATCCATTCCTTATCAAAACTCTTCAGACTGTAGGGATAGAGGGAACATCCCTCAACATCTTAAAAGCCATCTATGAAAAGCCCACAGCAAATATCATTCTCAATGGGGAAGCACTGGGAGCCTTTACTCTAAGATCAGGAACAAGACAGGGATGTCCACTCTCACCACTGCTATTCAACATAGTACTGGAAGTCCTAGCCTCAGCAATCAGACATCAAAAAGACATAAAAGGCATTCAATTTTTTTCATTTATTTATGATAGTCAGAGAGAGAGAGAGAGAGAGAGACATAGGCAGAGGGAGAAGCAGGCTCCATGCACTGGGAGCCCGATGTAGGATTCGATCCTGGGTCTCCTGGGTCTCCAGGATTGCGCCCTGGGCCAAAGGCAGGCGCCAAACCTCTGCGCCACCCAGGGATCCCCATAAAAGGCATTCAAATTGGCAAAGAAAAAGTCAAACTCTCCCTCTTCACCGATGACATGTTACTCTACCTAGAAAACCCAAAAGCCTCCACCCCAAGATTGCTAGAACTCATACAGCAATTTGGCAGTGTGGCAGGATACACAATCAATGCCCAGAAGTCAGTGACATTTCTAGACACTAACAATGAGACTGAAGAAAGAGAAATGAAGGAGTCAATCCCATTTACAATTGCACCCAAAAGCATAAGATACCTAGGCATAACCCTAACCAAAGAAGTAAACGATCTATACCCCAAAAACTATAGAAGACTTCAGAAAGAAATTGAGGAAGACACAAAGACATGGAAAAATATTTAATGCTCAATGATTGTAAGAATTAATATTGTGAAAAATGTCAATGTTACCCAGAGCAAGTAACACGTTTAATGCAATCCCTATCAAAATACCATGGACTTTTCAGAGAGTTGGAACAAATTATTTTAAGATTTGTGTGGAATCAGAAAAGACCCGGAATTACCAGGGGAATTTTAAAAAAGAAAACCGTAGCTGGGGACATCACAGTGCCAGATTTCAGGTTGTACTACAAAGCTGTGGTCATCAAGAAAGTGTGGTACTGGCGCAAAAACAGACACATAGATCAATGGAACTGAATCCAGAATCCAGATGTGGACCCTCAACTTTATGGCGAACTAATATTCAACAAAGGAGGAAAAACTATCCACTGGAGAAAGACAGTCTCTTCAATAAATGGTGCTGGGAAAATTGGACTTCCACATGCAGAGGAATTACTAAACACCTCTCTTGCACCATCCACAAAGATAAACTCAAAATGGATGAAAGATCTTAATGTGAGACAAGATCCCATCTAAATCCTAGAGAACACAGGCAACACCATTTTTGAACTTGGTCACAGTAACTTCTTGCAAGATTCATCCAGAAGGCAAGAGAAACAAAAGCAAAAATGAACTATTGGGACTTCATCCAGATAAGAAGCTTTTGCACAACAAGAGATATCGTCAAAACTCAAAGGCAACCTAGAGAATGGGAAAAAATTTATTTGCAAATGACGTATTAGATAAAGGGCTAGTTTCCAAGATCTATAAAGAACTTATTACATTCAACAGCAAAGAAACAAATAATCCAATTATGAAATGGATAAAAGTCATGAACAGAAATTTCGCAAAGGAAGACATAGACATGGCCAACATGCACATGAGAAAATGCTCTGCATCACTTGCCATCAGGGAAATACAAATCCAAACCACAATGAGATACCACCTCACATCAGTGAGAATGGGCAAAATTAACAAGGCAGGAAACCACAAATGTTGGAGAAGATGCGGAGAAAAGGGAACCCTCCTGCACTGTTGGTGGGAATGTGAACTGGTGCAGCCACTCTGGAAAACTGTGTGGAGGTTACTCAAAGAGTTAAAAATAGATCTGTCCTACACTCTGCAATTGCGCTGCTGGGGATTTTCCCCAAAGGTACAGATGCAATGAAACGCCTGGACACCTGTACCCCGATGTTTCTAGCAGCAATGTCCACAATAGCCAAACTGTGGAAGGAGCCTCAGTGTCCATCAAAAGATGAATGGATAAAGAAGATGTGGTTTATGTATACAATGGAATATCACTCAGCCATTAGAAACGACAAATACCCACCATTTGCTTCGACATGGTTGGAACAGGAGGGTATTATGCTGAGTGAAATAAGTCTATCAGAGAAGGACAACCATTATATGGTCTCATTCATTTGGGGAATATAAAAAATAGTGAAAGAGAATAAACGGGAAAGGTGAAAAATTGAGTGGGAAATATCAGAAAGGGAGATAGAACATTAAAGACTCCTTACTCTTGGAAACGAACTAGGGGTGGTGGAAGGGGAGGTGGGCGGGGGATGCGGTTGACTTGGTGACATGCACTGAGGTGAGCACTTGACCTGATGACCACTGGGTGTTATTCTATATGTTGGCCAATTTATCACTAATAAACAATAAATTTATAAAAATAAAAAGAATCTCAAAAGCATTTTGGCGACTTTTAAAAATCTCTCTTAAAATTCACATGGAATCCCAAGAGACATTAAATAGTCAAATATATCTTGAAAAGGACAACAATTTTAAATTTAAACCGAACCCAGAAATGTAAATGTTAATGGCCTTAGTGTCAATGATAAGTCCCCCAGAAGAAACCACAGGGGAAGTTTTCATTACATTACATTTTACAACAATATAATAAATGTGACACCAAAAGCATGAGCAACAGAAGGAAAATAGATAAATGGAGCTATACAAACTCACACTTTTTGTGCCTCCAAAGACACATCAACAGTAAAAAGGAAACCTATGGAATGGAAGAATGTATTTGTAATTCATATATCTGATAAAAGATTAAAGACCAGAATGTATAAATAATTTACAACAGAACAATAAAATAATCCAAATAACCCAATTAAAATGAATGCAAAGCTTGACTAGGCCATTTTCCCAAGATGATTCACAAATGAGCAAGAGGAATATGAAAAGATGCTTAATATCATTAATCATTAGAAAAATTAAAATCAAAGGCACAATGATGTATCAATTCAGATCCATTCAAAATTTTACTATCGAAAACAAAAACTAGAAAATAACGTGTGCATGTAGGATGCAAAGAAATTGGAAACTTTGTGCACTGTGGTAGGATTGTAAAAAGATGCAACTGATATGGAAAATAGTATTGTAGTTCTTCAAAAAAATTAAATATATAAATGCTAGATGATCCAACACCCCACTTCTGGGCATATATTCAAAAGGACTGAAAAGGAACACCTGGGTCGCTCAGTGGTTGAGTGTCTGCCTTTGGCTCAGGGTGTGATCCTGAGAGGAGTCCCATATTGGGATCCTTGCATGGAGCCTGCTTCTCCTGTTTCTGCCTCTCTCTGTCTCTCTCTGTGTCTTTCATGAATAAGTAAATAAAATCTTAAAAAAAACAAAACTAAAGAGTGTGTCACCAAGATTGCTTCTCACTTTCCATTACCTCATAAATACACTGAATATACAGCATACATGGGTCAGTTTTCTCTGAGAGATATCCAGAACACTTGTTTGATTGACTCTTATATATCAGGTGACTGAGAAAATACCCAAATTAAAACAGGTGGGAAAGACTGAGACATAGTTTTGTCATAAACCCCACCCAAGGAACATTACTTTTACAATCAGGAGGAAACCTCCAAAACCAAGATTCTCCCTAAGAAGGAAAAGTTTGGAGCACACATTTAGCACTCCAACTTTTGAAGCTGTCAACCAAGGCATGGACTCCCAAATATCCTAGCTCTAATATCCATGGGGCTTGAATTCACAAGTCCCATAAAACAACAGCAAATTGATAAGCAGTTGTTAAATGCACATGCATGACCCAAGGATATAACCTCAGGCTCAAGTCCTCCAGGACTATAAAAAACAAAGAGGTAGTTTTATTTGGGTGCACAAACGTTCATGAGGACTATTCTTTCTGGTTCAACTCAGATTAGGTAGACATAAGCACTCAGCCCCATTTCTCCCTGGAAGGGTTTAGACTATATCTAATATTCCCACTTTTTCGAATGCTTACTGAAGGTCAGAATTGCAATTAGACTGCATTGAGGAATAAAGACCCAGGTAATTAGTAGTCTCATGAGAGCCTAAATAGGCATATTGGTATTTTCCATGTGTTTGGGACACTCTGAGTAGTCTCTTGCACTGAAAGCTACTGAAAACAAACGTGACAGCTTTAAAATTCACAAACATTTGAGAGGGAACCCAGGTCATGGGCTGAGCTAATTGATAAAGTTTACCTACTATGTAAAGCCAGTCTGTAAAACTAAGAATTTGTTTGTTTAATCAAATGACCAGAAAGGAGCCTCGGTGTCCAACGAAAGATGAATGGATAAAGAAGATGTGGTTTATGTATACAATGGAATATTACTCAGCTATTAGAAATGACAAATACCCACCATTTGCTTCAACGTGGATGGAACTGGAGGGTATTATGCTGAGTGAAGTAAGTCAGTCAGAGAAGGACAAACATTATATGTTCTCATTCATTTGGGGAATATAAATAATAGTGAAAGGGAAAATAAGGGAAGGGAGAAGAAATGTGTGGGAAATATCAGAAAGGGAGACAGAACGTAAAGACTGCTAACTCTGGGAAACGAACTAGGGGTGGTAGAAGGGGAGGAGGGCGGGGGGTGGGAGTGAATGGGTGACGGGTACTGGGTGTTATTCTGTATGTTAGTAAATTGAACACCAATAAAAAAATAAATTAAAAAAAAATAAAAAAAAATAAAAAAAAAATAAAAAAAGACTGAAAAAAAAAAAAATGACCAGAAAGCAACACAAGGAGTCAAGAAAAATGAAACAGAGGAATATGTTCAAAACAAAAAAAGATACATCAGAAACCAATCTTAATGAAATGCACCTAAATTATTTAACCAATAGACAGTTCAAACTAATAGCCATAAACATGCTCACCAATGTCAGGAACACAACATATGGACAACAAAAGAATTTCAAAAAGAAATTGAAAATATTTTTAAAAAGAAGCAAATGTAAACTGCAGACTGAAATATGTAGTAACAACTGGAAAATTTGATAGAGGTTTCAATATCAAACTAAGTCAAATGGAAGGATCAGTAAACTTGAAGACAAGAAGAGGAAATCATAAAATCAGTTGAACAAAAATGTAAAAAAATATTTAAAAATTGAAGATATCTTAAGGGACTTATAGAATATCATGAAGTAAACTAATACTTATACTATAGATGTTCCAGGAGGAGAAGAAAGAGAAAAATGGGGAGTAAATTTCTTCAAAGAAATAATGGATGAACACTTTAACCTGAGGGGAAAAAAACAGACATCCAGATCCAGGAAGCCCAAAAAGTACAAAATAATATTAATCTAAAGGAATCCACACTAGACATAAGTGTCAAAGTTAAAGACAAAGAGATAATGTTAAGAGACAACAAGAGAAAAACAATTTGTTATGTACAAGGGAATCCCCGTAAGAATATGAAAGAATTTTTCAACATAAATTCATTAGGCTAGGATAGAATGGGATTCAAAGTGCTGAAAACAAAACAACAACAAAAACAAACAAACAAATAAACATGCCAACCAAGATTACTGTACCTGGAAAACTTACTTTTCAGAATTGAAAGAGACTAAAGAGTTTCTCAGACATACTAAAGCTGAAGACATCATTAGTACCAGAGTGGCCTTACAAGAAATATAAAAGGAAGTTCTTCAAACTTAAATGAAAGGACACTAATTTTAAACATAAAAAAAACATATGTAAGTATAAAACTCACTGGTAAAGAAAATTTCATAATTCAAATCAGAATATTCTAATATTGTAAATGTAGTGAGCAATTCACTAATAACTAGTATTAAATTTGGAAGATAAATGTATCTAAAATAAATATAACTACACTAATTTGTTAATGGATACTATAAAGAAGAAGTAAAATGTGACGTCAGAAACAAACTATGAGAGGGTGCAGAATCGTAGTTTTTGTATACTTTTTAAAAAAGATTTTATTTATTTATTCATGAGAGACACACCCAGAGGCAGAGACACAGGAGGAGGCAGAAGAAGCCTCCATGCAGGGAGCCCAATGTGGGACTAGATTCCAGGACTCCAGGATCATGCCCTGAGCCAAAGGCAGATGCTCCACTGCTGAGCCACTCAGGCATCCTAGTTTTTGTATACTTTTGAAGTGAATTTGTTAGCTTAAAATAGACTACTGTGACTACCAGCTGTTTTATGTAAGCTTCATGATAACTAAAAAATGATAACCTAAAATTAATACACAAAAGTTAAAGGAATCAATACATACCACAATATTAAATTATTGAAATACAGAGAAAAGAAAGAGAAAGAAAGAAAAAAGAGAAAGAAGAAAGGAAAGAAAGAAAGAAAGAAAAAGAAAGAAAGAAAGAAGAAAAGAAAGAAAGAAAGAAGAAAGAAAGAAAGAAAGAAAGAAAGAAAGAAAGAAAGGAAAGAAAGAAAGAAAGAAAGAAAGAGAAAGAAAGAAAGGGACGCCAGGGTGGCTCAGCAGTTTAGCACCTGCCTTCAGCCCAAGGCATGATCCTGGAGTCCCAGGATGGAGTCCCACATCATGTTCCCTGCATGGATCCTGGTTCTCCCTCTGCCTGCGTCTCTGCCTCTCTCTCTCTCTCTCTCTCTTTCTCTCATAAATAAATAAATAAATAAATAAATAAATAAATAAATAAATAAAATCTTTTTAAAAAAGAGAAAAAGAAAGAAGGAAAGAAAGAAAAAGAAAGAATAATGAAGCCAAAAGAAAATAATAAATTAACTATAGCAAGTACATACTTATCAATAAATACTTTAAATGTAAATGGATTACATTCTCTAGTCAAAAGACCCAGAGGAGCCAAATTAAAACAAACAACAAGACCCTACTATATGCTGCCTTGAATATCTTGAAAAAGATATTCCTTGCAAATAAAAATCAAAAGAAAGCAAGAGCAGCTATACTTATACCAGGAGAAATAAACCTAGCAAACCACTATAATAAGACAGAAAAAGGAGATTGTTGGATGATGATAAAGAGGTAAATTCATTAAGAGGAAATAATACTGATAAATATATAGGAACCTAACATTGAAGCACTCAAATATATTAATCAAATAGATCTGAAGACAAAAATAGAGAACAATAATATAGTTGTAAGTGATTTCAATACCCAACTTTTAAAAATAGGTCATCCAGACAGAAAATCAATAAGGAAATCCTGATTTAACTTACACTTTATATAAGATGGACCTAAGAGACATATACAGGTCATGTCATTCAACAGTAGCAAATACACATTCTTCTCAAGTGCATCTGTAACATTCTCAAGAATAGATTATATGTTAGGGTACAAAACAGCATTAAGAAATAAAATAAGATTGAAATCGTATTAAGTATCTTCCAACTGTAATGATATGAGAATAGAAATCAATTACAAGAAGAGAACTAAAACAAACTAGGGGTGGTAGAAAGGGAGGTGGGCGGGGGGGTGGGGTGACTGAGTGACGGGCACTGAGGTGGGCACTTGATGGGATGAGCACTGGGTGTTATTCTATTTGTTGGCAAATTGAACACCATTAAAAAATAAATTTACAAAAAAAATTAAAAAAAAAGAAAAAAGAAAAATATAAAAATATAAAGAAAAAAACAAGAGGAGAACTAGAAAATCCACAAATCTGTGGAACTAAACAACATGCTTCTGAACAAACAGTGGGTAAAGTAGAAATAAAAAAGGAATTTTTTTAAAAAAATTATTTATTTATTCATGAGAAACAGAAAGAGAGAGAGAGAGAGAGAGGCAGGCAGAGGGAGAAGCAGGCTCCCTGCAGGGAGCCCGATGTGGGATCACGCCCTGGGCCTAAGGAGGCGCTAAACTGCTGAGCCACCCAGGCTGCCCAAAAAGGAAAACTTTAAAATAAATTGAGACAAATGAAAATGGAAACACAAAATGCTAAAACTTATGGAATGTAGCAAAAGCAGTTCCAAGAAGTTTGTAGTGATAAATGCCTCCATTAAAAAATAATAATAATAATAATAATAAAATCTAAAAATAAAAACCTCAAGGGACTAGAAAAAACAGCAAACAAAGCTTGAAGATAGAAAAACAAAGAAAATTATAAAAGTGGAAATTGGTAAAATAGAGACTACAAAGACAAGAGAACAAAATCAATTAAACTAATAGTGGTTTATTAAAAAAATAAACAAATTTGACAAACTTAAGCCAGGCTAAGAAAATAAAGAAGTATATTCAAAAAAAAAATCAAAAAGGAAGATCACACATTAAAACTGAGAATACAAAAACAAAGAATCACAATAAACTACTATAAATAATAATATGCCAACAAATTAAATAACCTTAAATAAATGGATAATTCCTAGAAACAGAAAACCTTCCAAGACTGAACCATGGAAACATAGAAAATATGAACAGATTAATTGCTAGTGAGGAGATTGAAGCATTAACTAAAAACCTCTCAACAAAGAAAAGCCTAGAAATGATAGCTTCCCTGATAAATTATACAAAACATATTACAAAGGATTCTTGCCAGTCCTTCTCAGACTTCCAAAAACAATGAACAATATGGAACACATTATATGAGGTCAGCGTTACCCTGATGAAAAAGCCAGACATAGATAGTAATAAAACAAAATTACAGGCCAATATCTCTGATGAATATAGATCCAAAAATTGTGAACTAAACACCAGCAAAAACTCAACAGCAAATTAAAAGGCCTATATGCCATAATCAAGCAAGACTTATCTCTGGAATGCAAGAGTGGTTGAACATACTCAAATCAATAAATAGTAGGATATATCATGTTAATAGAAGTAAAGATTAAAATTATATGTTCATCTCAATAGATGCAGAAGAAAATAAATTGACAAAATTTACAATCCATTCATCATAAACACACTCAACAAATGATATAGTATATAATTCAAAAAAAATAAAGCCCATATATGTCAAGCTGACAGCTAACATGGTATCCAATAGTGAAAGAGTGAGAACTTTCACTCTGAGATTAGAAACAAGACAATGGTGATGAGTATCATGTCTACTACTTAAAATAGTATAGGGAATTCTAGCAGAAACAAGCAAGCAAGAAAAATAAATTCAAGAAGCCTAAATTGGAAACTAAGAAGTAAAACTGTTAATGTTTGCAGCTGACATTATCAGCTGCATATCGTATAGTGAGAATATTCTAGATTCTGCCAAAAATGCAAGAGCTAATAATTCAGTAAAATTCCAAGACAGAAAATGAACACTAAACATCAGTTGTAATTCTTTGCATTAACAATGATCTATCTGTAAAAGTAGTAGAGGAAACAGCCCAATTCACAATAGCATCAAAAATAATGAAATACTTGGGAATAAATTTAACCAAGGAGGTGAAAAATCTGTACACTGAAAAATTATGACATTAATGAAAGAAATCAAATAAGACGCAAATAAATGAAAATATACCCCATATCAGGTACTAAAATAATTAATATTGTCAAAATGTCCATACTACTAAAGGTCATCAATATAGATTCAATTCAATTGCTATGAAGATTTCAATGGCAGTTTTCACAGAAATAGGAGAAAAATCCCAACATTCATATAAAACCACAAAAACCCTGAATATCCAATTAAATCCTGAACATTAAAAGCAAAAAAGGAGGCATCATATTTCTTTAATTTTCAAGTTACAATACAGAAGTATAGTAATGAAAACATTATGATACCAGCATAAATACTAGCATACAGACCAATAGAATAGGATGCAGAGCCCAGAAATAACCCTCACATGTACAGTTAGCTCATATTTGCAAAATGACAATGGGGAAAACGTAGTCTCTTCAATAAATGGTTAATATATAAATGGTTGAATATTTAAATGTAAATAGAATAAACCAAATATTTATTGTAAGCCATTCACAAAAATTAACTCACTATGCATTATATATATATAAATGTAAAATCTAAAACCATAAAAATCCTGGAAGAACACCGGAAAAAAACCTCCATGACATTAGTCTTACCGATAACATTCTTGGATATGAAAGAAAAGCAGAAGCAAAAAAGCAAAATTAAAAATCAAAAAGTAGAACTACATCAAAATAAAACATCTCCAATAAAAAATGTAAAAAAAAAGTAAAAACAAAATAAAACATCTGCACAGAAAATTAAAAATCGAAAGGAAAAAATAAACAAAATGAAAACACAACCTACTGATTAGAAGATATCTGTGAGGGGATGCCTTGAGTGACTCAGCAGTTGAGCATCTGCCTTGGGCTCAGGGCATGATCCCGGGGTCCAAGATGAGTCCCATATCAGGCTCCCAGCAAGGAACCTACTTCTCCCTCTGCCTGTTTCTCTGCCTTCTCTCTATGTCTTTCATGAATAAATAAATAAAATATTTTAAAAAACACAAATATTAAATAAGAGGTTAATATATAAAGTATGCATAAAAAACTAATACAACTCAGCAGCAAAAAAATCTATTAATAAGTTTTAAAGGGATCAAAGAATATAAATAGACATTTTTGCTAAAAAAAAATCACATTGTCCATAGGTACATGAAAATATGCTCAACTTCACTGATCAGAAAAAAATGCAACTACAAACCATATTGAGATATCACATCATACCTTTTATGATGACTATTATCCAGAATGACAAGGAGTAACAAAGTGCTGACAAAGATCCAGATAAGTGGAATATTTGTGAACTGTTGGTGGGAAAATGAATTGCTGTACCCTCTATAGAAAAATACTATGAAGGTTCCTCAAAAAGTAAATATAAAAATACCATACCATCCACTAATTCCACTTTGGGGTATATCCTTATGGAGATGGAATTATTGTATCTGAGAAATATCTGCACCTCCATGTTTCTTGCATCACTATTTATATAGGCTATAACATGGAAACAACTTAAGTGTCCACCAACACATGAATGAATAAAGAAATTTATGCTCTCACTACTTTTTTTTTAAAATTTTTATTTATTTATGATAGTCACAGAGAGAGAAAGAGAGGCAGAGACACAGGCAGAGAGAGAAGCAGGCTCCATGCACCGGGAGCCTGATGTGGGAATCGATCCCGGGTCTCCAGGATCGCGCCCTGGGCCAAAGGCAGGTGCCAAACCGCTGTGCCACCCAGGGATCCCTCTCTCACTACTTTTACTCAATATAATCTTGAAAATCTCAGCTACAGTAATCACACACACACACATACACACACACACAAGAAGAAATAAAAGACATCCAGATTATATGCACAAGTAAAACTGTCCTTATTTACAGATGACATGAAACTATTTGTAGAATCCCTAAATATTCCACCAAAAATATTTAGAACAGATAAATTAATTCAGAAAAGTTGCAGGAAGCAAAATTAATATACATAAATTGGTCATATTTTTAAATTTTTAACAATATATTGTAGAATCATAATATGTTACACTATGTTATAGTGTATATAATTTCATTAACCATGAATAGAATGATAAACAGTAGAGTCCTTATCAGGATATTTTATGTAAACATAGTATATATTGTAGAACTACATTAAGAGGGAAAAAGACCTTTAGAACAAACAAAAATAGTGCTGTGCTTTTTAAGATATTTACTGTTTACTCTAAAATTACATTTCCCTTATTTCACCAGCTTCTACATTCCTTAAGAGTTCCTGCCAGTACTGAGTTGTTTTTTTTTTTTTCATTTTTTTACTGGAGTTCAGTTTGCCAACATACAGCATAACACCCAGTGCTCATCCCGCCAAGTGCCCCCGTCAGTGCCCGTCACACAATAACCCCAAGCCCCTGCCCACCTCCCTTTCCACTACCCCTTGTTTGTTACCCAGAGTTACGCGTCTCTCATGTTTTGTCACCCTCAGATATATTTTCATTCATTTTCTCTCCTTTCCTCTTTATTCCTTTTCATGAATTCTTATATTCCCCAATGAATGAGACCATATAATGTTTGTCCTTCTCCGATTGACTTATTTCACTCAGCATAATACCCTCCAGGTCCCTCCATGTCCAAGCAAATGGTGAGGATTTGTCGTTTCTAATGGCTGAGGAATATTCCATTGTGTACATAAACCACATCTTCTTTATCCATTCATCTTTCCATGGACACCGAAGCTCCTTCCACAGTTTGGCTATTGTGGACATTGCTGCTAGAAACATCAGGGTGCAGGTGTCCCGGCGTTTCATTGCATCTGTATCTTTGGGGTAAATCCCCAACAGTGCAATTGCTGGGTCGTAGGGCAGGTCTATTTTTAACTCTTTGAGGAACCTCCACACAGTTTTCCAGAGTGGCTGCACCAGTTCACATTCCCACCAACAGTGCAGGAGGGTTCTCCTTTCTCCACATCCTCACGAACATTTGTTGTTTCTAGTCTTGTTAATTTTCTCCATTATCACTAGTGTGAGGTGGTATCTCACTGTGGTTTTGATTTGTATTTCCATCATGGCCAGTGATGCAGAGCATTTTCTCATGTGCTTGTTAGTCATGTCTCTATCTTCCTCTGTGAAATTTCTATTCATGTTTTTTTCCCATTTCATGATTGGATTGTTTGTTTCTTTGCTGTTGAGTTTAATAAGTTCTTTATAGACATTGGATACTAGCTCTTTATCTTATAGGTCATTTGCAAATATCTTCTCCCATTCTGTAGGTTGTCTTCTTTTTTTATTAATTTTTTTATTGGTGTTCAATTTGCCAACATATAGAATAACACCCAGTGCTCATCCCATCAAGTGCCCCCCTCAGTGCCCGTCACCCAGTCACCCCCACTTCCTGCCCACCTCCCTTTCTACCACCCCTAGTTCGTTTTTTAGTTTTGTTGACTGTTTCTCTTGCTGTACAGAAGCTTTTTATATTGATGAAGTTCCAATAATTCATTTTTGCTTTGTTTTCCCTTGCCTTCATAGATGTATCTTGCAAGAAGTTGCTGTGGCCATGTTCAAAAAAGGTGTTGCCTGTGTTTTCCTCTAGGATTTTGATGGATTCTTGTCTCACGTTTAGATTTTTCATCCATTTTGAGTTTATCTTTGTGTATGTGTAAGAGAATGGTCAAGTTACATTGTTCTACATGTGGTTGTCCAATTTCCACAGCAACATTTATTGAACAGACTGGCCTTTTTCCAGTGGATATTCTTTCCTGCTTTGTCAAATATTGGTGGACCGTAGAATTGAGGGCCCATTTCTGGATTCTGGATTCTGTTCCATTGATCTATGTGTCTGTTTTGTGTGCCAGGACCACACTGTCTTGATGATCACAGCTTTAAAGTACCACCTGAAATCCGGCATTGTGATGTCCCCAGATCTGGTTTCCTTTTTTAACATTGTCCTAACTCTTTGGAGTGTTTTCTGATTCCACACAATACTTAAGATGATTTGCTCCAACTCTCTGATGAAAGTCCATGGTATTTTGATAGGGATTGCATTAAATGTGTAAATTTCCCTGGGTAGCATGGACACTTTCAGAATATTAATTCTTCCAATCCATGAGCATGGAATAATTTTCCTTCTCTTTTTGACTTCCTCAATTTTTTTCAGAAGTTTTCTGTAGTCTTTATGGTATACATCCTTTACCACTTTGGTTATGCTTATTCTTACGTATCTAATGCTTTGGGTGCAATTGTAAATGGGATTGACTCCTTATTTTCTCTTTCTTCAGTCTCATTGTTAGTGTGTAGAAATGCCACTGATTTGTGGGCATTGATTTTGTGTCCTGCCACACTGCCGAATGGCTGTATGAGTTCAGGCAATCTTGGGGTGGAGTCTTTTGGGTTTTCTTTTCTTTTCTTTTCTTTTCTTTTCTTTTCTTTTCTTTTCTTTTCTTTTTTTCTTTTCTTTTCTTTTCATCTTTTCTTTTCTTTTCTTCTTTTCTTTTCTTTCTTTTCTTTTCTTTTGGGTTTTCTATGTAGAGTATCATGTCATCTGCGAAGAGGGAGTGTTTGACTTCTATGCCAATTTGAGTGCCTTTTATTTCTTTTTGCTGTCTGATTGCTGAGGCTAGGACTCCTAGTACTATGTTGAATAGAGTGGTGAGAGTGGACTTCCCTGTCGTGTTCCTGATCTTAAGAGAAAGGCTATCAGTGTTTCCCCATTGAGAATAATATTTGCTGTGGGCTTTTTGTAGATGGCTTTTAAGATGCTGAGGAATATTCTTTCTATCCCTACACCTGAAGAGTTTTGATCAGGAATGGATGCTGTATTTTGTCAAATGCTTTCTCTGAATCTATTGAAAGGATCCTCTTGTTCTTGTATTTTCTCATGTTGATATGATCTATCACATTGATTGCTTTACAAGTGTTGAACCAGCTTTGCATCCAGGGGATAAATCCCACTTGGTCATGGTAAATAATCTTTTTAATGTGCTGTTGGATCCTATTGGCTAGTATCTTGTTGAGAATGTTTACATCTGTGTTCATCAGGGATATTGGTCTATAACTCTCCTTTTTGGTTAGGTCTTTGTCCTGGTTTTGGATTGAAGGTGATGCTGGCCTCATGGAATGAGTTTGGAAGTATTCCATGTCTTTCTATATTTTGGAAGAGCTTTAGTAGAAGTATGGTTTCTTCTATGAACGTTTGATAGAATTCCCCTTGGAAGCCATGTGACTCTAGAGTTTTGTGTCTTGGAGGGTTTTGATGACTGCTTCAATTTCCTCCCTGGTTTTTGGCCTGTTCAGGTTTTCTGTTTCTTCCTGTTTCTGTTTTGGTAGTTTGTGGTTTTCTAGAAATGTGTCGGTTTCTTCTAGATTGCCTAATTTATTGGCGTATAGCTGCTCATACAATGTTTTAAAAGTGTTGTTATTCCTTGGTATTGGTGCTGATCTCTCCTTTTTCATTCATGATGTTATTAATTTGAGTCTTTTCTGTTTTCTTTTTAATAAGGCTGCCATGTGGTTTATCTATCTTATTAATTCTTTCAAAGAACCAACTCCTGGTTTTGTTAATCTGTTCCACAATTCTTCTGGTCTCTATTGCATTGAGTTCTGCTCTAGTTTTTATTAACTCTCTTCTTATGCTGGGTGTAGGATCTATTTCCTGCTCCTTTAGGTGCAAGGTTACCTTTTGCATTTGAGTTTTTTCCAATTTTTGGATGGATGCTTGTATTGTGATATATTTCCCCCTCAGGCCTGATTTTTCTGTATTCCAAAGACTTTGAACAGTTGTATATTCATTCTCATTAGTTTCCACGAATCTTTTTCATTCTTCTCTATTCTCCTGGTTGACCCTTTTTCTTTTAGCAGGATGGTCTTTAACCTCCACGTGTTTGAATTTCTTCCAAACATCTTCTTGTGATTGAGTTCAAGTTTCAAAGCATTATGGTCTGTAAATATGCAGGGGATGATCCCAATCTTTTGGTATTGGTTAAGACCTGATTTGTGACTCAGTATGTGGTCTATTCTGGAGAAAGTTCCATGTGCAGTTGAGAAGAATGTGTATTCAGTTGCGTTTGGATGTAAAGTTCTTTAAATATCTCTGAAATCCATCTGGTCCAGTGTATCATTTAACACTCATTTTTTTTTTGAGATGTTCAGCTTCGAATATCTGTCAATTACAGAAAGTCTATGTTCATGTCTCCAAGTTCAAGTGTATTATTATCTAAGTATGTCTTGACTTTGGTTATTAGTTGATTGATATATTTGGCAGCTCCCACATTAGGGGCATAAATATTGATGATTGTTAGGTCTTCTTGTTCGATAGATCCTTTAAGTATTATATACTGTCCCTCTTCTTCTCTTACTATAATCTTTGGGATAAACTTTTATTTATCTGATATGATACCCCTGCTTTCTTTTAGGACAATTTGATTGGTAAATGGTCTCCACCTTTTATTTTCAGGCTGTAGGTGTCCTTACGTCTAAAATGAGTCTCTTGTAGACAGCAAAAATATGTGTCTTGCTTTTTTATCCAGTCTGAAACCCAGCACCTTTTGATGGGATCATTAAGTCCATTCACAGTCAGAGTTACTATTGAAAGATATGAATTTAGTGTGATCATAATGCCTATTCAGTCCCTGTTTTTATGGATTGTTTCCTTGGACTTCCCCTTTCTTTTACAGAGTCCCCCTTAATACTTCTTGCAGAGCTGGTTTGGTGGTCACATATTCTTTCAGTTTCTGCCTATCTTGGAAGCTCTTTATCTCTCCTTCTATTCTGAATGAGAGCCTTGCTAGATAAAGTATTCTAGGGTATAGGTTCTTCTCATTTAGGATCCTGAGTATATCCTGCCAGCCCTTTCTGGCCTGCCAGGTGTCTGTGGTGATATCTGCTGTTAACCTAATGTTTCTCCCCATAAAGGTTGGGATCTCTTGTCCCTGCTGCTTTAAGTATTTTCTCTTTTTCTTTGGAATTTGCAAGTTTCACTATTAAATGTCAGGGTTTTGAACGGTTTTTATTGATTCTAGGGGGGATCTCTCTATCTCCTGGATCTGAATGCCAGTTTCTCTTCCCAAGTTAGGGAAGTTTTCAGCTATGATTTGTTCAAATACACTTTCTCATCTTCTGTCCTCTCGGTGCTCTCTGGAACCACAATTAAAGTAGAGTTTTTCCTTCTGAGGCTGTCATTTATTTCCCTTAACGTTTCCTCATGATCTTTTAATTGTTTTTCTTTCTTTTCCTCAGCTTCCTTCCTTGCCATCAACTTGTCTTCTATGTCACTCACTGTTTTCCTACCTCATTAACCCTTGGTGTTAGGACCACCAGTTTGGATTGCATCTCATTTAATTGATTTTTAATTTCAGCCTGATTAGATCTAAATTCTCTAGTCGTGAAGTCTCTTGAATCCTTTACACTTTTTATCTAGAGCCACTGGTAGCTTTATAATTGTGCTTCTGAATTGGCTTTCTGACATCAAATTGTAATCCAAATTGTGTAACTCTGCGGGAGAGAGGACTGTTTCTGATTCTTTCTTTTGTGGTGAGTTCTTCCTTCTAGTCATTTTTCTCTATGCAGAGTGGCTTACAACAAGTAGTAGTGGAAAAAGGAAGGAAAAGAGGAAAAAAGGGGGAAATAAACAAACAAAGAACAACAACAACAACAACAAAAAACCAAGAAGGGTATCCTCTGATTCTATATACTGTAAGTCAGTAGACTTCCCTTGAAGCTTTCCAGCACTGCTTGGTTAAGAACTTGCTCTTCCCCTGTCCTTCCAGCTGGTCTTCTGAGGGAGGGCCTGCTGCACTGATTCTCAGGTGTGTGCACCTGGGGGAGCTGCCCTGCCCCCTGCCAAGTATTTGGTTCAGTGGGTGCTGTTTATCCTGTGAGGCCCCAGCTCCCTGGTGGCCCTGCTCAGTCTCAGGCACAAGGTAAACCAGGAGGAACAACAGTGGCAGGGGCCAGCTCTCCAGCCTTGGAGTCACCTCCAGCAGTAACTACTGCAGTCTTCCAGTATGCAGGGGCCTGGATACTCTGGGGGAGTGGGGCACTGATCTGTACAGCTCGGGGGCACCTGGGGGCAGAAGCATCCTTGCTGTCCTGTGTCTTCCCACACTCCGCCTGTCCCAAGGGGAGCGCTGGATCCTGGGCAGTGTCCCTGGCACCTTGGCTCTGGGGCCTGCACTGCTGGATCACACTCCTGGGGCTGTGCAGCCCCCTCCATGCAGAGCCCCACCTGAGCTGCACTCCAGCCCTTTAGGAACCTTGGCCCGCGGTGTGTGGCACGCTCTCCCCCAGGGTGCACTTTCTCTATTAGTGACCCCGGGAACCTGGGGGCTCCACTGCCCCTTCTGGGATCCTGCCCGAGCTCCCTGCAAGCGCCTTTCTGTCCAGGAAGATTGGTAAAGTTCTTGCTTCCCCGGATGGGGCTTTCCTGTCCTGGGAGCACTCCCCCAGCGGCCTTAGCCTGGCTTCTCACTGGGGCCTCTCCCCAACTGGATGCTTATTTTTTTTATTTATTTATTTATTTATTTATTTATTTATGTCTTCCTCCCTTGAAAGAAGAGCAAACTCTTTTCACTGTAGCCTTCCAGCTGTTTTCTCTTTAAATCTCAGGCTGAATTCATAGGTTTTCAGGATGATTTGATAGTCATCTAGGTAAGTTGGTGGGGACAGGTGACTTGGGGATCCTATTCTTTTGCCATCTTGCTGCAAAATTAAATTAAAGAATTTAAAGTCTAGGAATAAACTTAACCAAGAAGGTAAAAGACAGGCACTCTGAAAACTACGGTATTAATGATATCATTAAGATATTAATGATGGAAATTAAAAATGACAGAAATAGAAAAATGTACCATTCTGATGGATTTGAAGACTTAACACTTTACAAAGTCCATACTACAGAAAGCTATCTACAAAGTCAATGCAATTCTTATCAAACTACTGATATTTTTTCAGAGAACTATGACAATGCTAAAATTTGTATGGAACAGTGAAAGACCCCAAATAATCCAAGCAATACTGTTTTTGGAATCAATTCATTGATTTTAATTAATTTTAATAGAGTACATATATATATACACATATATGTATTATATATATATATATATATAATCCTACACTTCCTTTAGCCATTCATCTTTTTTTAAAGATTTTATTTATCCATGAGAGACACACAGAGAGAGAGAGAGAGAGTTAAGGACACAGACAGAAGTAGAAGCAGACTCCATGCAGAGATCCTGATGTGGGACTTGATGTCAGGACTCCAGGATCACGCCATGAGCCTAAGGCAGATGCCCAACCACTGAACCACCCAGGTATCCCTTGATTCCACTTCCTTGATGATTAGTGATTTTGAACAACTTTCCGTGTGTCTGTATCTTTCATTTGTGTATCTTCCTTGGTGAAACTTCTGAGCAAAATATATATTAACTCCACTTTAAATGTTTGGGAATTTAAATGTTTTGTTTTGTTTTATGTTTTTTTAACTAGTAATTCATCCATTTCAAGTTTTGTATTTCTTCCTGTTTCAGTTTTGATAGGAGTTTATCCATTTCTTCCAGTTCTCCAATGTTGGCATATAGTTTTTCATAATAATCTCTTTATTGTTTTTTATTTTATGGTGTTTATTATTTTATTGTATTTTTGAGTGCTTTATTTTTCATTTTTGATAAGTCTGGCTAGAGGTTATTCAATTTTATTTATCTTTTTTCAAAGAACAAACTACTGGTGTCATTGATTTGTTTCATTGGGTGTTTGTTTTGTCTTGTTTTAGTTACTATAGCATTTATTTCTGCTCTGATTTTTGTCATTTTCTTCCTTCTGCTGACTTTTGGCTTCATTTCTTGTCTTCTTCTAGCTCTGTTAGATGCAAGTTTAAGTTGTTTATTTGATTTTTTTTCTTGCTTTTTTTTAGTAAGCCTGTACTGCTCTATACTTCCTTCTTAGGAGAGTTTTACTGCACCCCAAAGAATTTGAAGCATTGTATTTTCATTTACATTTCTTTTCCAATTATTTTTCTTTTAATGTCTTCTTTGATTTCCTTGATTTCCTGGTTGTCTCATTCATTCCTTAGTAGTATGTTGTATCCTTCCATGTATATGTGGTCTTTCCAGGTTATTTTTTATTGTGGTTGACTTCTATTTTCATAGTGTTGTGATCAGAAATGTTGCATGAAGCTACATCAATCTTTTGTACTTTTTGAGACCTGTTTGTGACAAAATATGTGATCTATTCTGGTGACTGTTGCATGTGCACTTGAAAAGAATGTGTATTCTGCTGGTTTAAAATGCTCTGAGTATATCTGTTAAGTCCATCTGGTCCAGTCATTCAAAATAATTGTTTTATTGTTCATTTCCTGTTCAGATTATCTCTCCAGTGATGTAGGTAACGTATTAAAGATCCTCAGTATTATTGTATTATTATCAATGAGTTCCTTTATCTTTGTAACTAATTGTTTTATGTATTTGGGTGCCCCCATGTTGAATGAATATTTATTATTGTTATATCCTGTATTTTACCTCTTATTATGATATTGTGCTCTTGTTTATATCTTGTTAGAGAGTTTTTTAAAATCTAGTTTGTCTGATATATGTAAAGCTAATCTGGTTTTCTTTTGACATTCATTCGTGTGATAAATATTTCTCCATCCCATCATTTTCAAATTGCAGACATCTTTTAGTCTAAAATGAGTCACTTTTAGGCAACAGGTAGATGAGTCTTTTTTCTTAAGTCCATTCTGACAGGTTATGTCTCTTAATTGGAACACTTGTCCATTTACATTCAAAGTAAAAAAAATATATATATATATATACACATATATATTCTTAGTACCATTTTATTACTTGTTTTGTCCTTGTTTCTTGAGATTTTCTTTGATACTTTCTTGTCTTTGTCACTTTTGGTCTTTCCTTTCCACTCAGAGTCTCCTTTAATATTTGTTTGCAGGGCTGGTTTTGGGTCAAGAGCTCCTTTCCATTTTGTTTGTCTGAGAAACTATCTCCCCTTTTATTCTGAATGATAGCTTTGCTGGATAAAGTGTTCTTGGCTGCAGATTTGTTATCATTCAACACATTGAATATATATTGTCATTCCCTTCTGTCTTGCTAAGTTTCCATTGAGAAGTCTCCAGATAACATTATGAGTCTTCTTTTCTAAGTTAAGGACTTCTTTTGTCTTGCAAATTTAAATACAATAAATCTTAGTGTTGTAAGACTTTTATTGATGTTGACAGAAGTTCTCTGTACCTCCTGGATCTGGATATTATTTTCCTCCCTCAAATTAGGGAATTTTTTTCAGATTTTATTGCCTCAAATTTTCTGCCTCCTCTTCCTTCTTTTCTTCTGGGACTCCTATCATATGAATGCTATTACATTTTATGTAATCATTAAATCCCCTATTTCTATTATCATATTCTATAATACTTTTTTTTCTCTTTTGTACCATTATCTTCTATTATGTTGTCTTCTATATCACTTATTCATTGCTGTGCATCTTCTACCCTGCGGTTCATTGATTGAAGCCTATTTCCAATCTTCTTTAATGCATTGTTCAACTCTAATAAATTCTTCTTTAGCTGGTTTATCTCTACGGTAAGGGTCTCACCTGTCTTTTCTATTCTTTTCTCAAGTCAAGTGGGTATCCTTATGATTGTTGCTTTAAATTCTCCATCAGGCATATCACTTTTATGTGTTTTACTTAGATCTTTAGCTATGGCCTTATCCTGTTCTTTTATTTGGTTTATAAAGTCCATTGTTTATGCATTTTTAATGCCAGTTACATTTTCTGCTTCTGAAAATAATGGCTTTATAAAGGAAAGGTCATGTAGTGTTCAGGGCCTTTGTTTCACAGAATGTCTTTGGTGTGTCCTACATTCAATCTGATGTTGCCTTTTGGCTGTACTATGTTTCAGGCCTGTCATCTGTAGAGGCTCCTTACCTTCTATGGGCTGATTGGTTCTGGTCCTGGATGTGAGGATTTTTACCTAGCTTTGCTCAGCTCTCTTTAGTAAATGAGACCTGATATGATATCCAGGAGAACTAAGACCATGCAGAACATTCTGATCAGGAGATGTTGTGTGGACAAGGGTTTGTGCTGATGTTGTGTGGGAGGGGCCTGCTATTTGGTACTGAGTCAAGCTTGACTGAGAGGGTCAGTCCCAACAGAGTTAAAGGTGTAGGCTTGGTTTAAATAAGTTAGTCAGCCAGTGTAGGGGATAAGCTGTTTTCTGTAAGTTCTTATTCTGATGGACTGTGGAAGGAAATGACAACAGCCAGCTCTTTTTTTAGTTGAGAGGTGTGTCTCTGAATCCTGCATCTCAGGAAAGCTCTCTGAGAAGAATGAATAATCTTTCTATTGAATGTCACTGGTATTTTTCATATATCTGTTTCCAGACTACCTGCCTCAGGTTTTTGTGCCTGCCTTCTCTAGCAGCAGGGCAGCATCCTCCTGGATCTATCTCAGACAATCCTGCTGACTTTTAAAACTCCAGGCTTGATGCACCTGGGTGGCTCAGTGGTTGAATATCTGCCTTTGGCTCAGGTTATGATTCCAAGGTCCTGAGATGGAGAACCATATCGGGATCCCTTCAGGAAGCCTGCTTCTCCCTCTGCCAATGCCTGCCTCTCTCTGTGTGTTTCTCTCATGAATAAATAAACAAAATATTTAAAAAATAAAAGTTTTATTTAAATTCTAATTAGTTAATATAAGGAGTATTTTAGTTTCAAGTGTCAAATATATTAATTCAACACTTATATACAACACCCCATGCTCATCTTGTCTTGTATTATAAAGAAGTAGTATCAAAACAGTATGGTGCTAGAACAGAAAAAAGATGCATAGATCAATAGAAAAGTATAGAAATCCCAGCAGTAAACCCACAATTATATAATCAAGTATGCCTCATGAAAAAAGGAAAGTATATTTAATATCCATATATTTGTGCTTTTTCTAGATTTTTTTATGGTTTATTTCAGTTTCATTGCATTGTGTGTTCAGAAAAGATGCATGGTATGGTTTTGATCTTTTAAATTTCTTGAGATTTGTTTTGTGGCCAATATGCGATCTATTCTGGATAATATTCCATGTTCACTTGGAAAGAATCACTTGTAGTTTGCTGGCTTTGTTTTAAATGTTCTGAATATATTTGTTAGATAGAACTTTCTGACCCAATGTGTCTTTCAAAACAACTGTTTCATTATTAGTTTTCTGTTTGGACGATGTAGGTATCAATGTGAGTGGGTGTTAAAGTCTCCTCCACTATTAGTGTACTACCAATAGTTACTTCCCTTATGTTGCTTATTAACTGCTATAAGTGTTTTGGTACTCCCACATTGGATGCATAAATGTTTTCAATTCTTTTTTTCTTCCCCAATATTTATTTAAATTCTAATTAGTTAACATAGAATGGAATATTGGTTTTAGGGTAGAATTTCTTTCTTAAAAATATTTATTTATTTATTTATTTATTTATTTATTTATTTATTTATTTATGAGAGACACAGAGAGAAAGTGAGGCAGAGGCACAGGCAGAGGGAGAAGCAGGCTCCCTGCAGGGAGCACCATGTGGGAATCAATCCCAGATCCCAGGATCATGCCCTTAGCCAAAGGCAGATGCTCAACCACTCAGTCACCCAGGCATCCCTAGGAGTAGAATTTCATAATTCATATATTATATATAACACTCAGTGCTCATCATGTGTCCTCCTTTTTTAAAAAAAGAAATTTATTTATTTGTTCATGAGAGACACAGAGAGAGAGGCAGAGACATAGGCAGAGGGAGAAGCAGGGTCCCTGAGGGGAGCCTGATGCAGGACTCAGTCCCATGACCTCAGGATCATACCCTGAGCCAAAGGCAGACTCTCAACCACTGAGCGACCCAGGTGCCTCCATAAATGCCCTCCTTAGTAACCATCTCCCATTTAGCCTATCCCACACCCACTTTCCTCCATAAATCTTCAGTTTGTTCTCTTACAATTATTATATCTTCTTGTTGGATTGTATCCTTTATTATCATATGGTGTCCTTCTTTATCTCCTTTCATTGTCTTTACTATTTTTGTTTAATTTGAACTCAATTAGCTACCATATCATTAGTTTCAGGTGTAGTAAGACACAACTGATAAATTATTGCATTTTTTAAATTTTTATTTATTTATGATAGTCACAGAGAGAGAGAGAGAGAGAGAGAGTGAGGCAGAGACACAGGCAGAGGGAGAAGCAGGCTCCATGCACTGGGAGCCCGACGTGGGATTCGATCCCGGGTCTCCAGGATCGCGCCCTGGGCCAAAGGCAGGTGCCAAACCGCTGCTCCACCCAGGGATCCCTGCATTTGTTTTAATATCTACTTTATCCATTATAAGTATGTCTTTTCATATCTGTTTGTGTGATAAATGATTCTCCATGTCTTCCCTTTAAGGTTTATGTGTCTTTAGCTCTGTAATGAGCCTTTTGTTGGCAGCATATATTTGTTTTTTAAGATCCATTCTCTCTCCTATATCTTTTTATAGGAACATTTACTTCATTTTTATTCGAAGGAACTATGATAGGTATTTACTTATTGTCATCTTGCTACTTGTGTGTGTTTTGTTTTGGTTTTTTTTTTGGTTGTTTGTTTGCATGTCTTCTCTGTTTCTTGTCTTTCCTCTTCTCCCAGTTATTTGGCTTTCTTTAACGTCATGCTTGGATTTCCTTCTCTTTAGTTTTTGCATATCTTTTACTGGTATTTGACTTATGGTTACCGTTAGTTTGTATATAACATCTCCTTTATGTAACCATATATATTAGATTGGTCATCACTTAATTTTTCACCCATTTTTTAATATTCTCCCCTAAATGTTTTTGGTATATAGTGTCATACCTTGCATCCTTTATTTTTGAGCTCCTTGACTAATATTTATGAATATCTATATTTTTATTGCTTTTATGATTCCCATTCTTCTTACTCATATTTAAGGTCTTTATTTCCCACTCTAAGAGTCCACTTTACTATTTCTTGTACAGCTGATTTGGTGGTTGTGCATTCCCTTAACTTTTGTTTTTCTTGGAAACTCTTTTTCTCTACTTCTATTTTGAATAATTACCTTGGTAGATACTGTAGACTCCTATGAACTCTTTTGATTCTTGAGAAATCTCCAAAGATCCCTGACATTCCGTCACATACTCTGATTTTAGTAAATAAGTTTCCCTCCCATATATCCTGGGCATTTTTCAAACTATTCTACATCTCCTCAAGCCTTAGGAAAAGCAAATTTGAGAAATAATAACAACTGGAGGTATGACATTCTCAAATTTAAAAAATATATATTACAAAGCTATAACAAATCAAGACAGTATGGCACTGGCACAAAAACAAACACCAGAAATGGACACTCAACTTCATGGTGAACTAATATTCTACAAAGCAGGAAAGACTATCCCCTGGAAAAAAGACAGTCTCTTTAATAAATGGTGCTGGGAAAATTAGACATCCACATGCAGAAGAATGAAACTAGACCACTCTGTTTCACCATACACAAAGATAAACTCAAAATGGATGAAAGATCTAAATGTGAGACAAGATTCCATCAAAATCCTTGAGGAGGGATCCCTGTGTGGCACAGCGGTTTAGCGCCTGCCTTTGGCCCAGGGCGCAATCCTGGAGACCCAGGATCGAATCCCATGTTGGTCTCCCAGTGCATGGAGTCTGCTTCTCCCTCTGCCTATGTCTCTGCCTTTCTCTCTTCTCTCTGTGTGACTATCATAAATAAATAAAAATTTTAAAAAAAATTAAAAAAAAATCCTAGAGGAGAACACAGGCAACACCCTTTTTGAAGGGTGTTTTTTTTTTTTTTTTGTGAAAGGGAATAAAGGGGAAAGGGGAGTGGGAAATATCAGAAAGGGAGACAGAACATGAGAGACTCCTAACTCTGGGACACAAACTAGGGGTGGTGGAAGGGGAGGTGGGCAGGGGTTGGGGGTGACTGGGTGACGGGCACTGAGGTGGGCACTTGACGGGATGAGCCATGGGTGTTTTCTATATGTTGGCAAATTTAACACCAATAAAAATTAAATTTATTAAAAAGAACACATAGATAAATGGAACAGGATAAAAAGACCAAAAATAGGCTCATGTTTGTATGGTCAATTAGTCTATCACAATGTAGGCAAGAATATACAATGGGGAAAAGATAACTATTCAATATGTGGTGCTGGGAAAACTGGAAAGTTTCACATAAAAGTATAAAACTGGACAACTTTCTAACACCATATACAAAAACAACTCAAAAGATATTAAAGACTTAAATGTGTGACCTGAAACTATAAAACTTCTAGGGAAAAAATAAGTGAGAATTTATTTGACATTGGCCTTAGCAACATCTTTCTAGATATGTCTCCTCAGGCAAGAAAAATAAAAGGAAACTATTGGAAATAAACCAAAATAAAAAGCTTTTTCACAGTGAAAGAAACCCTCAATAACAACAAGAAGGCAAGTTATTGACTGGAAGAAGATATTTGCAAATTATATATCTAACAAAAAGGTTATTATCCAAAAATATCTAACGAACTTATACAACTCAACATCAAAAACAAATACACAACTCAAAAAAAAGAAAAGTAGGGGGCGGAGCAGGATGGCTGGGGAGTAGGGTCCATAAGTCACCTGTCCCCACCAACTTACCTAGCTAACTTTCAAATCATCATGAAAACCTACAAATTCGACCTGAGATTTAAAGAGAGAATAGCTGGAACACTACAGAGAGAAGAGTTGTGCTTCTAACAAGGTAGGAAGGCAGAAAAAAATAAAAAAAGAATCAGGTGGGAGCTCCATGAAGAGCTGGGCTAAAGCCTGGCAGCAGGGCCTCTGGGACAGGTAAGCCCAGTCCTGGAGAAGCAGGAACTTTAAAAATCTGCACCAGATTCTTCCTGGACATAAAGGGGCTTAGCAGGGAAACTGGGCAGAACCACAGGAGGAGAAGTGGAGGCTCCAGTCTCCCAGGGCCACTAATAGAGGAAGTGTTCCACGGGGAGAAAGCATGCCACAGACTGTGGGATGATCTCCGTAAAGGGCTGAAGTCCGTGCCTGATGGGGAATTGGGGGAAACTCAGGCAGTAGCGCTGCATGGAGGGGTCTGTGCCCTGCTGCCATCAGAAGCTGTGGAACCTGGAGAGTGTTTCCAGCAGCACAGGCCCCATATCCAAGGGCACCATAAGACACAGCCCAGGATCCTGTACTCCTCCCTAGATAGGCAGAAGTGGGGAGGACACAGGACAGCGAGGACTCTCCTATCACTCCTATCATTACCCCAAATTGTGCAGATCAGCACCCCTGCCCCCAGAGCATCCAATAGTGTGGACTGGGAGACTGTGGTAGTTACTGCAGGAGCTGACCAGAGCTGGGAGGCAGGCCACTGCCACTGTTGTTGTTCCTCCCGGTGTCACTCTGTGCCTAAGACGGAGAGGAGTTTTGAGGGAACAGGGACATTACATGATAAACAGATCCCACCGAACTGTGCACACAACTGAGAATCAGCACAGAAGCCCATCAATCAGAAGCCCAGCTGAAAGGACAGGGGAAGAGCAAGTTCTTTGCTAAGAAGTGCTGGAAAGCTCAAGGGGGATGTTGAGGGATTTACAGGATATAGAACCAAAGGATACCCCTCATTGTTTTTGTTGTTGTTGCTCTTTGTTTTATTTGTTTTGTTTTTTTCTTTTTTTATTCTTCTTTTTTTCCAGTACAACTCATTTTTAGCCACTCTGCACTGAGTAAAATGACTAGAAAGAACTCACCACAAAAAAATAAAAAAATCAGAAACAGTACTCTGCCACAGTGTTACAAAATTTGGATTAAAATTCGATGTCAGAAAGCCAATTCAAAAGAACAATTATAACGCTACTGGTGGCTCTGGAAAAAAAGCATAAAGGATTCAGGAGGCTTGATGACTGCAGAAATTAGTACTAATCAGGCTGAAATTAAAAATCAATTAAATCAGATGCAATCCAAACTGGAGGTCCTAATGACAAGGGTTAATGAGGTAGAATAACGAGTGAGTGACATAGAAGACAAGTTGATGGCAAGGAAGGAAACTGAGGAAAAACAGAAAAACAATTAAAAGATCATGAGGAAAGGTTAAGTGAAATAAATGACAGCCTCAGAAGGAAAAATCTATGTTTAATTGGGGCTTCAGAGGGCTGCAAGAGGGACAGAGGACCAGAAAGCATATTTGAACAAATCATAGCTGAAAACTTCCCTAATTTGGGGAGGGAAACAGGCATTCAGATCCAGGATATAGAGAGGCCCCCCTCCCCTAAAATCAATAAAAACTGTTCAACACCTCGACATTTAATAGAGAAACTTGTAAATTCCAAAGATATAGAGAAAATTCTTAAAGCATCAAGAGACAAGAGATCCCTAACTTCTATGGGGAGAAATATTAGATTAACAGGAGAACTATCCACAGACACTTGGCAGGCAGGAAGGGCTGGCAGGATATATTTAGGGTCTAAATGAGAAGAACATGCAGCTAAGAATACTTTATCCAGGAAGACTCTCATTCAGAATAGAAGGAGAAATAAAGAGCTTCCAAGATAGGCAGAAACTGAAAGAATATGTGACCACCAAACCTGCTCTGCAAAAAGTATTAAGGGGGACTCTGTAAAAGAAAAGGGAGGTCCAAGGAAACAATCCATAAAAACAGGGACCTAATAGGTATTATGATTACCCTAAATTCATATCTTTCAATAGTAACTCTGAGGGTGAATGGGTTTGATGATCCTGTCAAAAGACACAGGGTTCCAGACTGGATAAAAAAGCAAGACCCACCTATTTGCTATCTATAAGAGACTCATTTTAGACCTAAGTACACCTAGAGCCTGAAAACGAAAGGTTGGAGAACCGTTTACCATTCAAATGGTCCTCAAAAGAAAGCAGGGGCAGAATCCTCATATCAGATAAATTAAAGTTAATCCCAAAGACTGTATTAAGAGATGAAGAGGGACACTATATAACTTAAAGAATTTATCCAACAAGAGGATCTAACAATCATGAATATTTATGCCCCTAATGTGGGAACCGCCAAGTATACCAATCAAATAACCAAAGCAAAGACATACTTAGATAATACACTAATAGTGGGAGACTTCAACACAGCAGTTTCTGCAAATGACAGATATTCTAAACACAATATCTCAAAAGAAACAAGAGCTTTAAATGATACATTGGACCAGATGAATTTCACAGATATTTACAAAATTTTATATCCAAATGAAACAGAATACACAGTCTTCTCAAGTACACATGGAATTTGCTCCAGAATAAATGACACACTGGGTCACAAATCAGGCCTTAACTGTTACCAAGAGATTGGGATTGTCTCCTGCATATTTTCAGGTCAGAATGCTTTGAAACTTGAACTCAATCACAAGAAGAAATATGGAAGAAGTTCAAACACGTGGAGGTTAAACACCATCCTGCTAAAAGATGAAAGGGTCAACCAGGAAATTATAGAAGAATTAAAAAGATTCATGGAAACTAATGAGAATGGAGATACAACCATTCAAAATCTTTGGATTCAGCAAAAGCAGTTCTGAGAGGGAAGACGTCGCAATACAAGCATCACTCAAAACATTGGAAAAAACTAAAAAACACAAGCTAACCTTTCACCTAAAGGAACTAGAGAAAGAACAGCAAATAAAACCTACACCAAGCAGAAGAGAGTTAATAAAGATTCAAGCAGAACTCCATGAAATAAAAACCAGAAGAACTGTAGAACAGATTAACAAAAAGAGTTGGTCCTTAGAAAGAATTAATAAGATAGATAAACCAATAGCCAGCCTTATTAAAAAGAAAATAGAAGAGACTTTTATTAATAAAAACACGAATGAAAAATGAGAGATTACAACACAACCAGTACCGGAAATATAAACTATTTTAAAAACATATTATGAGTAGCTATATGCCAATAAATTAGGCAATCTAGAAGAAACAGATGCACTTTTGAAAAACCACAAACTCTCAAAACTGGAACAGGAAGAAATAGAAACCTGAACAGGCCAAGAACCAGGAAGGAAATTGAAGCAGTCATCAAAACCCTCCCAAGACACAAAAGTCCAGGGCCACGGCTACCCAGGGGAATTCTATCAAACATTTAAAGAAGAAACCGTACTTATTCTACTAAAGCTGTTTGGAAAGATAGAATAGAATGGAATGCTTCCAAAATCACTTTATGAGGCCAGCATCACCTTAATTCCAACACCAGTCAAAGATCCCACCAGAAAGGGAAATTACAGACCAATATCCCTGATGATCACAGATGCAAAAATTCTCAAACAGAATTTAGCCAATAGGATCCAATGGTACATTAAGATTATTCACAAAAAAATACAAAAATATAAATTAAAAAAATTATTCACCACGACTAAGTGGGATTTATCCCCGGGATGCAAGGCTGGTTCAACACTCATAAAGCAATCAACGTGAGAGATCATATCAACAAGAGAAAGAAACAAGAACCATAGGATCCTCTCAATAGATGCAGAGAAAACATTTGACAAAATATAGCATCCATTCCTTATCCAACTGTTCAGAGTTTAGGGATAAAGGGAACATTCCTCAGCATCTTAAAAGCCATCTACGAAAAGCCCAAAGCAAATATCATTCTCAATGGGGAGACAATGGGAGCCTTTCCCCTAAGATCAGGATCAAGACACGGATGTCCACTCTCACCACTGCTATTCAACATAGTATTAGAAGTCTTTGCCTCAGCAATCAGACAACAAAAAGACATAAAAGGCATTCAAATTGGCAAAGAAAAAAAAAAACAAATAGGCAAAGAAGAAGTCAAGCTCTCCCTCTTCGCAGATGACATGATACTGTACATAGAAAACCCAAAAGACTCCACCCCAAGATTGCCTGAACTCATACAGCCATTCGGCAGTGTGGCAGGATACAAAATCAATGCCCAGAAATCAGTGGCATCTCTACACAGTAACAATGACACTGAAGAAAGAGAAATGAAGGAGTCAATCCTATTTACAATTGCACCCAAAATCATAAGATAGCTAGGAATAAACCTAACCAAAGAGGTAAAGGATCTATACCCTAAAAACAATAGAACACTTCTGAAAGAAATTGAGGAAGACACAAAGAGATGGAAATATATTCCATGCTCATGAAATGGAAGAATTAAAATTGTGAAAATGTCAATGCTACCCAGGGCAATTTACACATTTAATGCAATCCCTATCAAAATACCATGGACTTTCATCAGAGAGTTGGAACAAATTATCTTAAGATTTGTGTGGAATCAGAAAAGACCCCGAATAGCCAGGGGAATATTGAAAAAGAAAACCAGAGTGGGGGACATCACAATGCTGGATTTCAGGTTTTACTACAAAGCTGTGGTCATCAAGACAGTGTGGTATTGGCACAAAAACAGACACATGGATCAATGGAACAAATTATAGAATCCGGAAATGGGTCCTCAAATCTATGGTCAGCTAATATTTGACAAAGCAGGAAAGCATATCCACTGGAAAAAGGACAGTCTGTTCAATAAATGTTGCTGTGGAAATTGGACAGAACCATGCAGAACAATGTAACTTGACCATTCTCTTACACCATACACAAAGATGAACTCAAAATGGATGAAAGATCTAAATGTGAGACAAGATTCCATCAAAATCCTAGAGAGAACACAGGCAACACCTTTTGAACTTGGCCACAGCAATTTCTTGCAAGATACATCCATGAAGATAAGGGAAAAAAAGCAAAAATGAATTATTGGGACTTCATCAAGATAAAAACCTTCTGCACGGCAAAGGAAACAGTCAACAAAACTAAAAGACAACTTACAGAATGGAATAAGATTTTTTTGCAAATGACCTATCAGATGAAGGGCTATTATCCAAGATCTATAAAAATTTTATAAAATTCAACAACAAAGAAACAAAGAATCCAAACCTGAATTGGCAAAAGTCAGGAACAGAAATTTCACAGAGGAAGACATAGTCATGGCCAACAAGCACATGACAAAATGCTCTGCATAACTGGCCATGAGGGAAATACAAATCAGAACCACAATGAGATACCACCTTATGCCTCTAGAATGATGAAAATGAACAAGACAGGAAACAACAAATGTTGATGAGGATGCGGAGAAAGGGGAAACCTATTGTACCATGGTGGGAATGTGAACTGGTACAGTCACTCTGGAAAACTTTTGGAGGTTCCTCAAAGAGTTGAAAATAGAGCTACCTTAGGACCCAGCATTTGTACTGCTTGGGATTTACCCCCAATATACAGATGCATTGAAATGGCAGGTTACCTGCACCTCAATGTTTATAGCAGCAATGTCCACAATAGGCAAACTGTGGAAGGAGCCTCAGGGTCCATCAAAAGATGAATGGATAAAGAAGATGTGGTCATGTATACAATGGAATATACTCAGCCCTTAGAAATGACAAATACTCACCATTTGCTTCAATATGGGTGGAACTAGAGGGTATTATCCTGATGAAGTAAATGAATCAGAGAAGGGCAAACACTATATGGTCCCATTAATTTGGGAAATATAAAAATAGTGAATGGGAATAAAGGGAAAGGATAGAAAATGAGTGGGAAATATCAGTGAGGGTGACAGAACATGAGAAACACAACTCTGAGAAAAGAACAAGGATTGGTGGAAAGGGAGTTGGGCAAGAATTTGGGGTGACTGCATGATGGGCACAGAGGGGGGCACTTAATGGGATGAACATTGGGTGTTATGCTATATGTTGGCATATCAAACTCTAATAAAAAATATATACAAAAAAGTGAAACTAGTTAAAAAGGAGCAGGATCTAAATAGACATTTTCCAAAATGACCTATAGATGATCAAAAAATATATGAAAAGATACCATTGTCACTACCTATCAGTACATGCAAATTAAACCACAATGAGATATCACCTCATACTTCTCAGAATGGCTGGTAACAAAAAGACAAGAAATAAGAAGTCTCATCAAGGACATTGAGAAAACCAATATTTTTTGAATTGTTGGTGGGAATGTAAATTGGTACGTTCAGATAAAACAGCATTGAGGACCTCAAAATCTTAAAACAGAAATGCTAATGATCAAATGCCACTAATGGCTATTTAATTAAGTAAATGGAAGCAACATAAGTGTTCATGTATTCATCAGTAGATGAATGGATAAAGATGTGTTTGTATATACATACAATAAAAATAATGAGATATTACTATTTACAGCAATGTGGATGCACCTGGAGAGCACTACACTATGTCAAATAAGTTAAAGACAAATTTCATATGATTTAACTTATATGTGAAATCTAAAGAACAAACAAAAAGAAGCAGAAATGGACCCATAAATACAGGGAACAAATGATGTTTGCCAGAAGGCTGGGGGTAGAGTTATGGGCAAAAAGTTTGTAGGGAGATGGGAGGTATATACTTCCAGTTATGGAAAAAGAAGTCATGGGAATTCAAGGTACAGTACAGGGAGTATAGTCAGTGATATTGCTAATAGCATTTCATGATGATAGATGTTAGCTATACTTGTGGTGAGCATAGCATAACAGAGAATTGTTGACTCACTATGTTGTATACCCGAAACTAGTATAATGCTGTATGTCAACTGTACTTCAATTAAAAGATACATTTAATTGAAAAAAATGCTGTATATGTAATATTTTTCTGCAATGAAAAAAAGAAACATTACCATTTCCTACCACATAGATGAAACTTGAGGGCATTATGTTAAGCAAAGTAAATCACACAGAAAAAGATAAATTGTTCATGATATTACTTATATGTGAAATGGAAAGAAAAAAAAACTCATAAAGGGAAAGATTAGATTAGTTGTTGCCAGGGGTGTGGGTGAGGGAGTTGGGGGTTAAGTACTTAAGTAGTCAAAGTGTAAGCTTTTAGTTGTAACATACACTATGATAGCTATAGTTAATAACACTGTATTGTCTATTTGAAAGGTATTAAAAGAATAAATCTTAAAAGTTCTCCCCATAACAAAAAATGTAACTATTCAAATAATTGGATGTGTTAACTAAGTTTATTGTGACAATCATTTCTTTACACACACATATGCTAAATAATCATGTTATAACCTTAAACTTCCACAATGTTATATATGTATACATCAATTATATCTCAATAAAACTAGAAAAAACCCCAAATATATAGTAATAGAGAGTAGAATGGTAGTTACCACTAACTAAATAAGGTGATATATTTGAACCTAAGTCCATCTGCTCTATGTACAGCTAATCTAATCACTGAAACATATGTTATGCAGAAGGAAGAGTTGATTTAAGAGGAAACCAAACAAGGAGATAGAAGGGTGAGACTCAAATTTGCCTCCCTGAATGGGGAGAGAATACACTTTTTTTAATAATCCTAAGGGTTAAGATTATGTATACATTGGTGAAAAGGGCAATGAAACACATGACTTCTTATGACAAAAGATGATGCATAAGCATTGGGTAAACATGTACATAACATATACACTATGCTCACTCTATGGTGAAGACTGAACACTGGAACAAGGCAAAGTTCAGCCCCTGATGTCTGGAGGTTATTTTAAGACAAGAAGAAGAGGGTATGGGCATGCTTTGAGAGCTGGTACAAACTGGATTAGATCTTAGGCTTGTTATCTCTGCGAAGGAATAAAGGGCCTTTCTTGTACACAGGCTGAAACCATACCAGATGACCTTCAGTCTAGGTTTCTTTGGATACTGCTAGTGGAGTTCATTAGTGGAGTTTGAAAAGGCACAATAGAGATTAGGGGAAACAGTTTTCTGAAAAATAAACTTTAAACTTTCTGCTAGTTTCAACCTCATTAACCCTACAGGACTTGGGTTCAGCAATAGATATGTAAATTAGCTTGCTTTTGTAGTCATTTCACAATATATGCATATCAAAACTTCGCATTCCACAACCTAAATATTTCTAACTTATTTATCAATTAAACTTCAAAAAAGCTAGAAAAAGTTATAGATTTACAAAACATTTTCACATTAATTCTCACAGCAACTCATTAAAGGAGTCATTATTGTCCTAAAGGTATGAGGGGAAAAAAAATCTAAGGATCAGAGTGATTATGATGTATTAATTAATGAAATTCTCACCTTAAAATCAAGCAATCTACTTTTCTTAATTACAAACGAGAACCCAAAACTCCAACAAGACTGTTTCCAGATGGCATCATCCTATTGGATTACTCAGCCTAATACCCAACACACCAGCTGGGAAATCCAGAAGAAAATTTCAAAAGACTGAGCCAGTGCCACTGGGATCTAAGACTGTTTCTGGGGCATCTGACACTTGGAACCTGCTGATTCAATCCTCAGAGGTGATTGAGATAACCTATGAACCATATCAAAAGGTACTGTTCTGGTAAGCCCAGAGCTATTGGGAATACCAAGTTAACCATTACTTAGCACCTATATGGTATATAGGCTCTCTCTGTATCCATACCACCTCCAGCATAGTAGACATACACCTGGAGATCTGTCTGCTGATTTTTGCCCTGCCTAATTCTTTTTTTTTTAAAGATCTTATTTTTATTTATTTATGAGAGTGAGAGAGAGAGAGAGAGAGGCAGAGACACAGGCAGAGGGAGAAGCAGGCTCCATGCTGGGACCCTGACTGCCCTGCCTAATTCTTGATAGCAGATTTAATTATTTATTTGGGGGAAAGAGAAATAGTGTTTCTCCACATTACGTATTAGAACAAGGGTGGAGTGAAAGCTTAAATTACTGATGGTGAGGTTACATCATCCTGTTCTTGGATAAGAAACATAATTTCCATGTGCAGCCATTATTAAGATCCACCACCAGGAGCCCTATCTTCAGCTACTCTATTTGATGATCAATGAAACTATTCTTTATTCATTGTTTTCCACACCTGTCTGGTGGTAAGGATGAAAAATTGAGACTTTAATAAACATGCACATTCCTGGCCTATTCTTGGCATTTTATTGTTTATTAGGTTTTTAAAATTTTAATTCCAGGATAGTTAAAATACAGTGCTATATTAGTTTCAGGTATACAATATAATGATTCAACACTTCCATATATCACCCAATGCTCATCATGACAAACACACTCCTTAATCCCCATCACTGATTTGATGTACCCTCCCATCCACCTCCCCTTGGTAACCATCAGTTTGTTCTCTACAATTAAGAGTTTCTTCTTGGCTTCTTTCTCTCTCTCTCTCTCTCTCTCTCTCTCTCTCTCCTTTGTTTATTAAATTCCACATATGAGAGAAATCATACAGTATTTGTTTTTTCTCTGACTTATTTCACTTAGCATTATACTCTCTGGCTCCATCTTTGTTGCCACAAATGGCAAAATCTCATTATTTTGTATGTCTGAATAATATTCCTCTGTGTGTGTGTGTGTGTGTATGTACCACATATTCTTTATTCATTCATCAAACAATGGACATTTGCGTTGGTTCCATAATTTGGCTATTGTAAATAATGCTACTCCAGTCATCAGTAATTACACTATTGGGTATTTATCCAAAAAATACAAAAACAGTAATTCAGAGGGATACATGTACCCATCCCTGGCATTTTTAGATTCAGTTATCCTGGGATCCCTGTTTTTGTAATCCCTAGACTATTTCTACAATTGGACTAGGGAGATACCAGTTCAAAAAATAAACCACACGAATAATCTGGGCAGTTTTTAGCCAGTAACATTGGCTGTGGGAACACAGGGAACAGCACAGGAACCCTCAATTGTGAATTCAAAATAATTAAGGCACTAATTGGTTCTCTTTTAGATCCTTCCTCTAAGAGGCTAGGTTCTTTGTCAGTTTCTGACAAATATCTGACAGCACACATTGTCTGTGTAATCCAGCATCTTATTATTTAATCTTGGTGGGTCACAATGCAATGATTAGCCTCAAGGAGAAGCCAACTATGTGATCTCCATGAAGGCCACGCCAGACACTTAAATGCCACCAAGGCTAAAGCTGCAATGAACAGAATGAAGACACCATGATTGAACCCTCAGGATTTCAGGAAAGACTGAGCACAAATTACAGTATTTGGTAGGGATACTTCCTGAAAATTCATACTTATATTAGAATTTGTTTTGTTTTGTTTTCTATTTAGATCTCATTGAGTTTGATATTACATCTATAACCCATTGAGAAGAGAAATATTCTCCCTGTATACATTTTCCATAAAGGAATTTTGCTGCTTGATATTCTTCCCTGGGCTAATGACAATTGTCCCTTTAATCTACCTGTCATAGAATTGGAATGCACTCATTGCTTCCACAGAGTAAAAATGTGCTTCCTAAAATGAAAGGAAATAGAAAACTACATCTAGTGAGAATGAAATTTGCTTGTCCATGGTCACAAATATTTATTTATTTATTTTTAAATATTTTATTTATTTATTCATGAGAGACACACAGGGAGAGACAGAGACATAGGCAGAGGAAGAAGCAGGCTCTCTGTGGGGAGCCTGATGCAGGACTCAATTCCAGGACTCTGGGATCCCAACCTGAGCCAAAGGCAGATGCTCAACCACTGAGCAACCCAGGCATCCCAGGGTTACAAATATTTAAAGGAATCAGTGTACTTCTGTAGTTAAAGACAGAATCCTCTACATGTTAGTATTATATACAAAAATGTTTAAAAAATTGTCTTTGGTTTTACAATGATAAATGAAAAATATTAAAATTCTCCACTCAAACATAGTATAAAATCTTTTGTTTTTCTTTTTTTTTGTTAAACATTAAGTGCCAAATAACTTACTGGAATTTTAGATGACATGGAAGGTCATCTAAAGTCCACACAAGTAAATGAATCATCTGAAATATAAATGCTTATGTTTACACGCACACACACACACACATACACACACACATACACACACTTCCAGAGATTGGATTCTAAATAATTTCAATTAAAAGTGCTTTAAACACATTTATACAAAATTTTCTATCATGTAAAGAAAAAACCCATTCTTATGTGAGACATTCCCACAAATAACACATCCCAAATGTTTGGAACTAATCTCTTCTCATCTCTCCTTTTTCTATCTCATATCCTACTTTTCTCTCCTTAGCAATTTCTTTTCAACTTATCTTCTGCATTTCTTCCATTGCCCTGGAAGAATTTTTGATTCTTTTTTTTTAAATAAGAATATAGTCCATAGATACTTCGTTTGTGAGGTTCAGGTTGACCATAACTTCTGTCCTCTAGATTTAGCTAATTACCCATAGATACATTCTGCTGTGATACCTTTGGACAAAAGCCATCCTTGCCTCCATCTCACACCATCCCATACCTTGGAATTTCACTTACATTCACCAGCCTCCTAAAACATTTATTTAATGTCAAACCACATGGTTAGAGATGAATTAGGAAAAAAATATTCCTGATTCTCACTATTTTTTTTAAAGATTTTATTTATCTATTCATGAGAGATACAGAGAGAAGGCAGAAACAAAGGCAGAGAGAGAAGTAAGCTCCTCACAGGGAACCTGATATGGGACTCAACCCCTGTAATCTGGGATCAGACCTGAGCTGAAGACAGGCACCCAACCACTGAGCCACCCAGGTGCCCCTAAGTTTTTTTCTTTATATTTATCTGCCTGAATAAGCCAAGATTTTTAATCTCCTTTTGTGGACTGAGGGATAATTGTGGTGTTAATTATAGAGATATTTGATTTAAATTGAGGCTAAAAATAAGTGTAGCTCTATCATCTTGCCTGCACAGTGGTTTTAGTTTGAAAGTAAGATAAGCTAATCAAAATTCAATAGATTCATATCTGCTTTTCAGCAATAAGCTCACCTAATTTCTTGAATGTAAATTTCCACATTTATAATGCAAAGGGGAAAAAAAATCTGTTAAATCTGTTCCAGACGTTGTAATGGCTGTTCCAACTAGATAATGTTTGTAAACGGTAAGGTTTAAATAAATAAATAAACAAGCAAATAAAAAAATAAATAATATATTCAAATAAATGTATATTTAAATAAATTATATATATATTAACTCTATATATAATTATAAATAATTTTATATATTTATTTAAATTCATTTCAATGACTGAGCTTCATCTGATATGTGCTCATTTCTCCCAAGTAGGTCTCTATTAATCACTCCTTGAACTAAAGCATCTCCTTCAAGACATGCAAAATACACTGTATAGTTAAAATGAGTGTAAACAATACCACTCAGTCAGTGAATTGGACAATATATTAATTGACCAATAAAATAAATTACAACGAAAGATGAATGGATAAAGAAGATGTGGTTTATGTATACAATGGAATATTACTCAGCTATTAGAAATGACAAATACCCACCATTTGCTTCAACGTGGATGGAACTGGAACGTGGATGGAACTGGAGGGTATTAGGCTGAGTGAAGTAATTCAGTCGGAGAAGACAAACATATATTTTCTCATTCCTTTGGGGCAATATAAATAATAGTGAAAGGGAAACTAGGGAAGGGAGAAGAAATGGTGGGAAAATATCGAAAGGGAGACAGAACGTAAAGACTCTAACTCTGGGAAATTAACTAGGGGTGGTAGAAGGGAGGATGGGAGGGGGGTGGGAGTGAATGGGTGAGGCACGTGGGTATTCTGATGTTAGTAAATTGAACACCAATAAAAAAATAAAAAATAAAAAAAAAATAAATAAAAATAAATTACAAAGAACTTTAGCTGGGCAGATATCTGTATCTCTATGTCTTATTGGCTTTTGGGAAAGAATCATCATGCAATATGTCTTTGCTTATTCCTGGAAGCATCATATACGATCTATCCAGCCAGCATTCTAAGGACAGCCACCCATCCATGTGGCTCACTGAGCAGTAACACTAGAATTTTTGTTCCTAATCCTGCCACTCCATCAAGTTTGGAATCCAAAAAGGAAGAGATATTTTCCTGAAAAGTCTGTACTCCAAGGATCAGAATTAAGGTATGACATGATACATTTCATTTATACTATCAACTAACTCATGTGGCGGTTTAAGAAAGAAAACAACAACAACGACAACAACAACATTGAAATGTGATGTCAGAATACCAAAATAATGGTAAACCTAGAACGAAAGAAAACAAAAATCAACAAGGTTACCAGCTGAAATGTAACCATATTTAATTAATTGGGTTTGGCAATGAATTATCTAAAGATTGTAGAATATTTCACTAGAGGAAATGTTAGGTTCCAGACCAGTAGTTTTTAAATGTTTTGCTTAAGAAACTATGGACAGTCACTAATTAAAGAATGACAAAATAACAAAATAGGTGAAAATACTGTTTTGTTTAATAGTAGAATAGTAGAAATTGGTTCCTAAAAGTAAAGTTCAATGTAACCCAAATATGTGGATTAGCTTAAAAATGTTTTGGAGTTTGCATCCTCCATTCATGCAGAAGGCAGGATGATATGAATCCATTGCCTTTAGGAGTCTAAACTAAACTCTCCAGCCAGGCTATATCTAGTCTTAAACTTTGGATTCTGTTTGTGCAATGCTGGTTTATTGGATGACAGATTCTGCCTTTCATATTTGATTTCTTCTTTCTTTCTTGCATTCTTCTCTTTTTTTTTTTCAAAAGTGAGTCTTTTATTAAAGATGTGGTGAGATCATCTAGAACAATGATTCACTGAACTCACAGATCAGGTCCCAAGAAGTTTCTTGAGAGCCTCCCTGTTCACACATGTTTAGTTAAATGTCTCTAGGATTGGCAGAATGTTTTCCTGAAACTCGCTAACTTGCTATATTTTTAATTGTTTTCCAGTTTTAGTGGGAATATGGGGAAAAGAGATAATCCTTTCCCCTCTCAATACATCATTGGCTATTTCTGTGATCTTCAATACACACACACACACACACACACACACTGTCATTGGCTTAGTATATTTATAAGTAGGAGTAGTAAAATGTATACCATGAACTGAAGTTCCTACTGACTGAAAATTTGTAATCATGAAACAACTAATCAATTATATCAAGTGACTAGTATGACTTAATTTGTTAGGATAGCTCACTGAAGAAATAAATCATTTTTGAATTGATCACTTCTTAAGTTTTCATGCAAATGAATGAGGCTGGCATTCAGTCCATTTTGACAGCTAAATTTATGTAACACTAAGAATCAAACACTATTGAAAATAATAAATGTTAGATTTTAAACAAAATGCATAACATTTTAATCACCTGGTATCCATGAAATGTATGTACATCAAGATATATATAAAGCATTTTATCATATTTATAGACTTTAGTTAATCAACTGTAAATGACATATAACAATAGTAGTTATCCCACTTCGGTCTGGGGTCATATATTCAGAACTCTATAGGTATCCAATATCATCCAAAGGTATAAGTCAATTTGTTTAGTTATGACTAGGAGAGGTATGGAAGACAATTAATGTATGCATTTGTATGGCTAAAAAAAAGGATGTAATACAGTGCATAGATGTCATTTCTATGGGCCCCATACCTTGGCCAGGACCAGGCTTCTCATAGTGTGATGTATGCCGCCAACATCAGAATCATTTGAAATCTTCTTGGAGATGCAGATTTCAGGATTTCATCCTAGATCTAAGCATTCAATTTTCTGAGTGTGGGCCTGAGATCTGCATTTTGACAATTATTCCATATGGTTCTATTGACAGTAACATCTGAGATCCATGAACTAGAGCTTAACAGTGTTCACAAAGCCAAGCAGAAAGAGTAGAAAAATACACTAGAAAGACCTGTGCTAGCTGAGGGACTCTTCTAACTGCAAGGCAGAAGTTACTGATCTTCATGAAGGCTTGATAAAAATGTTTGCATAAAATACTCCAAAAACTGACACAAGATACTCTTCTCAGAAATCCATATTCCGGGCAGCCCGGGTGGCTCAGCGGTTTAGCACCACCTTCAGCCCAGGGTGTGATCCTGGAGACACGGGATTGAGTCCCACATCGGGTTCCCTGCATGGAGCCTGCTTCTCCCTTTGCCTGTGCCTGTGTCTCTTTCTCTCTGTGTCTCTCATGAATAAGTAAATAAAATCTTAAAAAAAGAAATCAATATTCCTTTTTCTGGTGGATCAAGCTGACAGAAATGCAAAAGTAAATTAGGTAGAAGCCATAAAATCTTTGAGGAGATTTCTTCATATCTCTCTCCATGTATGTGAAGTCAAATTTAATCTAAATTGACTTTAAAATACACAGAGGCTGTAAATCAATTTTAAAAGGTGTTCTGTTTGATGGCTGAGTAACCACATCATCTACATCCGTGTATTTATTGATGGACACTCAGGTTGCTTCCATATCTTGGATAATGTAAATAATGCTGCAATAAAAATAGGGTTGCACATATATTTTCAATTTAGTGTTTTCATTTCCTTTGGGTAAAGCTTCACAGTGAGATTAGTGGGTTGTACGGTATTTCCATTTACAATATTTTGAGAGATCTTTATATTGTTTCCCACAGTGGCTGCACCAATAAGCTAAAATCCTGCCAATAGCGCATGAGGGTTCCTTTTTTTAAAGATTTATTTATTTATTCATTCATTCATTCATTCATCCATTCATTCATTCATGAGAGACACAGAGAGAGAGAGGCAAAGACATAGGCAGAGGCAGAAGCAGGCCCCTTCTGGGAATCCTGATATGGAACTCGATCCCAGGACCCTGGGATCTCGACCTGAGCTGAAGGCAGATGCTCAACCACTGAGCCATCCTGGTGCCCCTGAGGGTTCCTTTAACATCACAGTCTAGCCAAACTTATTATTTCTTGTCTTTTTTATACTACCCCTTCTAACATATATAAGGTGATACCTCATTGTGGTTTTGATTTGCTTTTCTCTGCTGATAAGTGATGGTTAAGCATCTTTTCACATATTTGTTGTCTATCTGTACGTTTTCTTTGGAAAATATATTTTCAGGTTATGTACTGACTTTTAAAAAATCTATTTACATTTTTTAAATTTTTTCTTAGCTTCACAGGCAAATTTTACCAAATATTTGTTTACTTATCTATTTTTCTATCTGCTTATGTATGTATTATTTAAATTTAATTAATTTATGTATAATGCATTTTTAGTTTCAGAGGTAGAGTTTAGTGATTCATCAGTCTTATATAATATACTGTGATCCTTAAATCATGTGCCCTCCTTAATGTACATCAACCAATTCCTCCATCCCCTGACCCATCTCTCCTCCATCAACCCTGTTTCCTATAATTAAGAATCTCTTCTGGTTTGCTGCCCTTTCTGTTTTCCTCTTATTTTACTTTCCCCTCCATTTCCCTATGATCCTCTGTTTTGTTTCTTAAATTCCACATATGAGTGAGATCATATGATAATTGTCTATGAGTTATTTCACTGAGCTATAATACCCTCTAGTTCTATCCACGTCATTGCAAGTGGCAAGATTTCAGTTTTGATGCATGAGTAGTATTCCATTATAGTTAGATAGATAGATGATAGATGACAGATAAATAGATGATAGATAGATCACTCTTTTTATCCATTCATCTGTTGATGGATATATAAGCTTTTTCCATATTTTGGCTATTTCGGACATTGCTGCTATAAACATTAAGGTGCAGGTGCCCCTCCATATCACATTTGTATCTTTGGGGGTAAATGCCTAGTAGTGCAATTGCTGGGTCAGAGAGAAGCTCTATTTTCAACTTTTTGAGAAGCTTCCATACTGTTTTCCAGAGTGGCTACACCAGCTTGTGTTCCCACCAACAGTGAAAGAGAGTTCCCCTTTCTTTGGATCCTTGCCAACATCTGTTTTTTCCTGACTTGTTAATTTTAGTCTTTCTCACTGGTATCTCATTGTGGTTTCGATTTGTATTTCCTTGATACTGTGTGATGTTGAGTACTTTTGGGTGTCTATTGGTCATTTGTATGTCTTCTTTGGGGAAATATCTGTTCGTGTCTTGTGCCAATTTCATGATTGGATTATTTATTCTTTGGGGATATTGAGTTTGATAAGACCTAAATCTGTATACCAGCACTTTATCTGATAAAACATTTGCAAATATCTTCTCCCATTCTGTCACTTGTCCTTTGGATTTGCCGATCTTTTCCTTTGCTGTGCAAAAGCTTTTATCTTGATGAAGTCACAATAGTTCATTTTTTATTTTGTTCCCTTTGCTTTTGGAGATGGCTCTTGCAGGAAGTTGCTGTAGACAAGATCTGAGGTTGCTATCTGTGTTCTCCTGTAGAATTTTATTGGATTTCTGTCTCACATTTAGGTCTTACATCCATCTCAAGTCTATGTTTGTGTATAGTGTAAGAAAAGGTCCAGATTCATTCTTCTACATGTAGCTGTTCAGTTTCCCAATATTAGTTGTGGAAGGGATTGTCAAAGGGACTGTCTTTTTCTGGTATATATTTTTCCTGCCTTGTCAAAAATGAGTTGACCATAGAGTTGAAGGTCCATTCTTGGGTTCTCTTTTTTTAATAAATTTATTTTTATTGGTGTTCAATTTACCAACATACAGAATAACACCCAGTGCTCATCCCATCAAGTGCCCCCCTCAGTGCCCGTCACTCATTCACCTCCACCCCCCGCCCTCCTCCCCTTACACCACCCCTAGTTCGTTTCCCAGAGTTAGGAGTCTTCGTGTTCTGTCTCCCTTTCTGATATTTCCCACACATTTCCTCTTGGGTTCTCTATTCTGTTCCATTGATCTGTGTCTGATTCTTTGTCATTACCCTATTCTCTTGTTCATTACAGCTTTGTAATAGAGCTTGAAGTCTGAAACTGTGATGCATGAACTTTGATTTCTTTTTCAATATTCCTTTGGCTTTGTGGTTTTTTCTGTTTCCATACAAAATTGAGGATTGTTTGTTCCACCTCTGTGAAAAAAAGTTAATGGTATTTTGATAAATATTGCACTGAATATATATGGATTGCTCTAAGTAGCATGGACATTTAATCAAAGTTTGTTCTTCCAATCCATGAACATGGAACATTTTTCTGTTTCTTTGTGTCTCCCTCAATTTCATTCATGCGTGTTCTATAGTTTTAGGATTTTGGCAAATCCGTTGCCACTTTGGTTAGGTTTCTTCCTAGGTATCTTATAGTTTTGGGTGCAATTGTAAATGGGATGAACTTGTTAATTTCTCTTTCTTCAGTCTCATTGTCAGTGTATAGAAATGCAATAGATTTATGTGCATTGATTTTATATCCTGCCACTTTGCATAATTCCTATATGAGTATTAGCAATTTTGGAGTGGAGTCTTTTGGGTTTTCCACATAAAGTAGCATGTTATCTGCAAAGAGAGAGAATTTGACTTCTTTGACAATTTGAATGACTTTTTATTTCTTTTTATTATCTGATTCCTGAGGCTAGGACTTCTAGTACTATGTTGAACAACAGTGATGAGAGTGGACATACCTGTCTTGTTTCTGACCTTAGTTGAAATGCTCTCTATTTTTCCCCGTTGAGAGTGATTTCCCCTGTGGGCTTTTTGTAGATGGCATTTATGATATTGAGGTATGTCCCCTCTATCTCTACACTGTGGAGAGTTTTAATCAAATAAAGGATGCTGTATTTTGTCAAATGCCTTTTCTGCATCTATTGAGAGGATCGTGTGGTTCCTGTCTTTCTTATTATTAATTTGATGTACCACACTGATTTATTTGCAGATGTTGAACCAACCTTCCAGCCCAGGAATAAGTCTCGCTTGATTGTGATGAATAATCCCTTTAATGTACTATTGGGTTCTATCAGCTAGCATCTTGGTGAGAATTTTGGCTTCCATATTTATTAGGGATATTGGTCTGTAATTCTCATTTTGCTGGTGTTTTTATCTGGCTTTGGGATCAAGGTAATGCTGGACTCATAGAATGAGTTTGGAAGTTTAGCATCCATTTCTATTATTCTGAAATAGCTTCAGAAGAATAGGTGTTAATTCTTCTTTAAATATTTGGAAGAATACCCCTGGGAAGCCATCTGGCCCTGAACTCTTGTTAGTTGCAAGATTTTTAATTAATGCTTTAATTTCCTTGTTGGTTATGGGCCTGTTCAGGTTTCCTATTTCATCGTATTTCAGTTTTTTAGAAATGCATCCACTTCTTCCAGATTGGCTACTGTGTTGGCATGTAAATGCTCATAATATGTTCTCTAATTTTTTTTTATTTCTTTATTCATGGGAGACACAGGCAGGGAGAGGCAGAGACACAGGCAGAGGGAGAAGCAGGCTCCATGAAAGTAGCCTGATGGAGGACTTGAAACAGGGAATCTGGGATCACGCCCTGAGCCAAAAGCAGGCACTCAAACTCTGAGCCACCCAGGCATCCCTTATAATATATTCTTATAATTGTTTTATTTCTTTGGTGTTGATTGTGATCTCTCCTCTTTCATTCACAACTTTATTAATCTGGGTTCTTTCTCTTTCTTTTCTTTGTAGTAAGCCTGGTCAGGGGTTTAACAATCTTTTTTTTTTTTTCAAAGAACCAGCTCCTAGTTTCGTTGATCTGTTCTACTGCTCTTTTGGTTTCTATTTCATTGATTTCTGCTCTAATCTTTATTAATTCTCTTGTCCTGCTTGTTTTAGACTTTATTTGCGCTCTTTCTGCAAATCCTTTTGGTATAAGTTTCGGTTGTGCATTTTAGACCTTTAGTGCTTTTTGAGAATGGCTTGTATTACTATATACTTCCCTGTTAGGATAATCTTAGTTGCATCCCAAAGATTCTGAACAGTTGCATTTTCCATTTTCATTTGTTTCTGTGACTTTTTAAATTCTTCTTTCTTGATTAACTCATTCATTCTTTTGTTTGATGCTCTTTAGTTTCCAAGTATTTGAGTTTCTTCCACATTCCCTCTTGTGATTGAGTTCAAGTTTCAAAACATTGTGCTCTGAAAATATGCAGGGGATAATCCTAAAATTTGTACCTGTTGAGACGTGATTTGTGACCCAATATGTGATTTATTCTTGAGAATATTCCATGTGCACTTGAGAAGAATGTATATACTGTTGCTTTTGGATAGAATGTTTTGTATTTATCTGTGAAGTCCATCTGGTCCAGTGTGTCACTCAAACCCCTTGTTTTGTTTTTTATCATCTGCTTAGATGATCTGTCCATTGTACTGAGTTGGGGTGTTAAATTACCCTACTATTATTGTATTATTATCATTGTGTTTCTTTTTCTATTTTATTTTCTTAAATTTTTATTTATTTATGATAGTCACACACACACACAGAGAGAGGTAGAGACACAGGCAGAAGGAGAAGCAGGCTCCAGGCACCGGGAGCCTGACGTGGGATTCGATCTCGGGTCTCCAGGATCATGCCCTGGGCCAAAGGCAGGCATCAAACCACTGCGCCACCCTGGGATCCCTCTTTGTGTTTCTTTAATTTGCTATTAATTGGTTTCTATAATTGGTTGCTCCCATGTTAGGGGCATAAATATTTACAATTGTCAGACCTTCTTGTTGGATAGACCCTTTATGATATATTATGATAATATGGTGTCCTCCCTTATCTCTTATCAAGTTTGGGCTTAAAATCTAATTTGTCTGACATATGGATTGCTCCTTCAGCTTTCTTTTGATGTCCATTAGAATGATACATGATATTCTACCCCCTCACTTTCAATATAGAGTTGTTTTGTGACTAAAATAAGTATCTTGCAGACAGTATATGGATGGGTCATGTTTTTTTATCCAATCTTATACTTGATGTCTTTTAATTGGGACATTTAGCCCATTTACATTCTGAGTAACTATTGAAATATATACATTTAGTGCCATTGTATTATATGTAAAGTCACTGTTTCTGTATATTTTCTGTTTCTTTCTTGTTTTTTTTTTTTTTTTAAATTTTATTTATTTATTCATGATAGTCACAGAGAGAGAGAGAGAGAGAGAGAGAGAGAGAGAGAGAGGCAGAGACACAGGCCGAGGCAGAAGCAGGCTCCATGCACCGGGAGCCCGACGTGGGATTCGATCCCGGGTCTCCAGGATCGCGCCCTGGGCCAAAGGCAGGCGCCAAACCGCTGCGCCACCCAGGGATCCCATGTTTCTTTCTTGTTTATGTTAGTTTTGGGCTCTCTCTTTGCTTAAAGGATCTTCTTCTCTTCCAGGGCTGGTTTAGTGATCACAAGTTATTTTAGTTTCTGTTTATCCTGGAAGCTTTTTATCTTTCCTATTATTTTGAATAACAGGCTTTCAAAATAAAGTATTCTTGGATGGATATTTTTGACGTTTAGCACCCTGAAAGTACATCATATCTGTACTTTCTGGTTTGCCAGGTCTTTGTGGATAGGTCTGATGCTGGTCTGATGTTTATAAACTTGTATATTATGGACCTTTTTCCTGAGATGCTTTCAAGATTTTCTCTATCACTGAGATTTGCAAATTTCAGTGTTAGATGATGAAGTGTTGACCTATTGGATTATTCATTTGTTCTGGTGTTGAGTTGTATAACTTATGTATATATTTTTGGTGTTGATTTCTGATCAGGCATATAATGTGCAAATATTTTCCCTTTCGTTAGATTGCATTTTTTATTAATGGTCTCCTCCACTGTGCAAAATATTTTTATTTCAGTGTAGTCCTAGTAATTTATTTTGTTTTGTTTTGTTTTATTATTATTATTTTTGCCTGAGGAGACATATCTAGAATACTGTTGCTAAGGCTAATGTCAATCAAATTACTAGATATGTTTTCTTCTAAAATTGTTATGGATTGGGGTCACACATTTAGATCTTTAATGCATTTTGAGTTTACTTTTGTGTAGAGTTTAATAAAGTGGTCCCATTTTATTCTTTTCATGTAGCTGTCCAATTTTTCTATCACTACTTATTGAATAGATTGTATTTTCCCCATTGCATATCCCTACCTCATTTCTAATAGATTATTTGACCATAAAAGTGTAGATTTATTTCTGGTCTCTCTTTCTGTTCTTTGATCTAAATGTCTATTTCTGTGGTATTACCACCCTGTTTTGATTATTATATCTTTTTAGTATATTTTGAAATGTAGGATTGTGATATATATGTTCAACATCATTATTTCTCAGGATTGCTTTGGCTATTTGGATTCTTTTTTATGATTCTTTACACATTTTAGCATCCAAATTATTCTAGTTTTGTTTAAAGATTTTATTTATTTATTTATTTATTTATTTATTTATTTTTTATTTAAGAGAGAGAGTGAGGGAAAAAAGCATGAGATGGAGGGGAGTCAGAGGGAGAAGGAGACACCATGCTGAGCTGGGAGCCCAATTTGGGACTCAATCCTGGAACTCTGGGATCATAACTTGAGTCAAAGGCAGATGCTTAACCAACTGAGCCCCCCTAGGCATCCAGATTTATTCTAGGTTTTTGAAATATGCTATTGGTATTTTGAGAGGGCTTGCATTGGATCTGTAAACTGCTTTGAGTAATATCAGCATTTTAATAATAATAATTCTTCCAGTCCATGAGCTTGGAATATCTTTCCTTTTTTCTTCTTCAGTCTCTTTCAACAATGTGTTATAGTGTTCAGCATACAGTTCTTTCAACTCTGTGGATGAATTTATTTCTAGGTATTTTGTTCTTTTTGGTGCCATTCTAAATGGAATCATTTTCTTAATTTCTTTTTTAACTGCTTTGTTATTAGTGCAGAAAAATGCAGATTTCTGTGTATTAATTTTGTATTCTGTTACTTTAATCAATATATTTATTACTTCTGATAGTTTTCTGGTGGAGTTTAGGGTTTTTATGTATAGTGTTATACCATCTGCAAATAGCAGCAATTTAACTTTTTCCATACCAATCTGGATCCCTTTTGCCTATTTTCCTTGTCTTATTGCCATTTGTGACATGGATGAACCTAAAAGTTATTATGCTAAGTGAAATAATTCAGAAAGAAAAAGCTTATGTCATATGCTTTCACTTAAATGTGGAATCTAAAAAATAAAACAAATGAAGAAACAAAGCAGAAAAACAAAAAAAGTATAAATAGATCCATAAATACATAGGACAAACTGATTGTGGCTAGAGGGTGGAAGGGTGGCTGAGATGGGCAAAAATTAGTGAAAGGGAGTGGAAGCTATGGGGTAACAGGTACAGCATAGAGAATATAGCCAATGGTATTAAAATAGCTTTGTATGATGACAAATGATAGCTACACCTGGAGTGAGACTAGCATAACATATCAAGTAGTCCAATAACTATCTTGTACGTCTTAAGCTAATGTGACACTGTCTACCAAATATAATTCAAAAAAAGGGGAGGAGGTATTTCCTTTCTCACCCTTCTTGGAGACATCAAATTTAAGTTTGCTGCTTGTTGATTCTGAATACAGATGGTGAGGGAGAGTACAAAATTCATTCTAGTGAAGAGATAAATATTATTGAGGCCAAGTATGTGTTGGAACATTCAATGGTCCACTCACTGAAGGAACTTCAACAAGTTAAATAAATGATATTGGGGTTTCCCAAAATATAGCTGTTTACTTCACATGACATATTTAATCTATGTTAACCCTGAATCACAGAAGTATTTTATTACATCATTCTCCTTATGCTATGCCATTGTTTTGATTACAATCATTAATGTGAAAAAAACTGTATGAATTTAAGAATTCTTTAGATTATCAAAAGAGGAGAATTAAAGGTGAGGTACAAAAAGTAAATGTAGAATGGGCTGCAGCATTGATGGAAAAAAAATAATTTCATTTCCATGATATGGTTAATAATTCCTATCCTGTGACTTAAACATCCTTCTGAAGTAGGGAAATTCTGTTTTCAGTCCCCCCCAAAATAGTTCATGTTTTGCAATCAGTTACCATATTTTATAGAACTGCTTCATATACATGTGTTATGAAAGCCTCCACTATCTTTCAGGTGAAGCTGGTAAGGAGAAAGCATGGAGATACGAAATGAGACATTGAGCACAGACTTCATTCTCCTGGGCCTTTTCTCTGGAATGAAACATACCAGACTTCTTGTCTCTGTTGTCCTCCTCATCTACACCATTGCTATCACAGGAAACACCACTTTGATCTTCCTTATCTGGGTGGATCCCCATCTCCACACCTCCATGTATTTCCTGCTTAGCCAACTCTCTCTCATTGACCTGGCTTTCATCTCTAGCATAGTCCCAAAAATGATGGTTAATTTTTTCTCAGGAAAGAAGAATATTTCCCTGGTTGGCTGTGGGACCCAGATCTTCTTCACTTTGACTCTGGGGATTGCTGAGTGCCTACTCTTGACCCTCATGGCTTATGACCGCTATGTGGCCATCTGCAATCCTCTCAAGTACTCAATTATTATCAGCCCTCGGGTCTCCCAGAGAATGGCCATTGGGTCCTGGGTGGGAGGGACTCTAGCATCCCTGGCCCACACAGCCTATGCCATGCATTTTCCCCTCTGTGGCCCCCGGGAACTCCACAACTTCTTCTGTGAGGTCAAAGCCATTTTGAAGCTGTCTTGTGAGGACATCTCAGCCTATGAGAAAGGAGTAGTAGTGACTAGTATTGTGGTGGTTCTTCTCCCAGTAAGCTTCATCTTGACCTCCTATATCCTCATCTTCCTTCAGGTCCTGCGAATAAACTCCCATGAGGGAAGGATAAAGGCTCTGGCTACCTGTTCTTCCCATCTGACTGTGGTCATCTTTTACTATGGTCCAGCCATGCTAATATATATGAGGCCTGGATCTTCCCACACCCCCATTCTGAACCAGGCTCTCTTTATGTTTGACACCGTCCTTACTCCCATGCTGAACCCTATCATCTACAGTCTAAGGAACAGGGAGGTTGTAGACTCAATGAAGAAGGTAATGGGGAAGTTTTCCATTCAAAATAGGTTTGCACGTTTCAATGAATAGACAGAAAACTTGAGAATTCAAATATCCCTTGGAGGCTGCAGGGTCTGAGGAAACAATGGGACTCTCTGTGTCTTCATTTCTTCTCCTCTTATCTTTATATCCCGATAGTATCAGTTTTAAGTAATAAAACAAATTAATTATCAAAGCAGAGAGGAAAACAAAAATTATACTGCTTTCAAGAGGTCTAAATCACAACTAATTCTCTGTGTGAATATGAGCTCTCATCTAGTCCTCTCACCTTGCCTCATTTGTGTCACTTGAAATGGAAGGTGCTCCTTCCTTCTTTTATTTTTATTTTTTCTTCCTTCTTTTAGATATAGCAGAAAGATATAGGAAAATTGTAGTGTGCTTGGAAAGAAAATATAGAAGTTTATCTAAGGTCAGTTTAGATTTCAAGACCTTTGTATGACATGGCTCAGTGAGTCTACCCACAAATTCCACCCTCTGCTTGAGCTCCCACAATACCCAGCAGCTTGTAGCATCCTCAGGTGTTATGTTCTCTACAAATTCTGCACATTCACACATAGAAAATCATTTGCCACCCTAGTCCCCATTCCCCACTCTTTGGCTGAACTCCCTTGACAGATCTCAATTCAATACCTCTCACTCTGTGCTACTTCCTGTGTTCCCTACCAGGCTGACTAGGTAATAGTTATCTCTGTCCAGCACTAATACCTCCTTCTGTATGTCTCATAGCTTGCAAAATGTTCAAAATGTATATTTGATGAGTGAATTCATTACTTAACTTGGTTGGCAGAACCAGTCTATGTCTCTTTTTCCAGATTTCCTTCTTATTTCATTTTTTGAAAAAAAGAAGTTTTTATTTATTTTTGAGAGACACACAGAGAGAGGCAGAGACATAGGCAGAGACAGAAACAGACTCCCTGTGGGGAGCCCAATGTGGGACTCAATCCCAGGACCTCGGAATCATGCTCTGAGCCAAAGGCAGAGACTCAACCACTGGGCCACCCAGGTGCCCACTCCGTCTTACCTTTTTTAATGCTCCTTCTCTTCTCCTTTATGTCTTTTTACATAAATTAACAACACTAGGAATCTAGAGTATTTATTTTTACTTGTTTAATAATTGTTGTGCTTCCTATAATTTATTTTAAAAGCAAGATGTCAATATATTGTAGTTATTTATATTTTAAGGCAAAACAGTTAAAATATTTTTACGCTAGCAAAAATAGTTATAAAAGTGTGCACGCTATTTGTTCTATTTTTTTTTTATTCCTCATTGTTCTCACAGAAAGTGGACTTTTCCTCTCAAGGGTAAAAGAGCTCTGTCAATTAGAAGAACATCAAAAACATTATACCAAAATAAAAATTTTTATTTAATTTAGAATTTCTAGAATAAAATAACACCTCATTAATTGCTCATGTCCTTAAGACCAGCTCAACATTTCTAAATTAGTGAGCCTAAGAATTTAGAAAATATTAGTAGGGATAATTGGCAAAACAAGCTCGTTGCCAAAGTACAGAAGATCTAGGTTAAAAAAAATGAAGAGATTTATTTTCTAATGTAACATTTTCAGGGTCTTAAAATGCTCATAAGAGCTTCCTAAGATAGACTAAGTAATCTTTCACCAACCATTTTGCAAAATATCTTGCAGTATGCTTTCCGGAATATTTGAGTCCAACACCAGTGTTAGGCTCTTCCAATGTGATCACAGGAGAAGTTGACAACTGAAACTTTAACACTGTATCTATGGGGGAGCTAAAGACTGGATGACCATAATGTTCTACCCATGTGGTATCATGTAAATAAAATATCCATAATTTTAAATGAACATTTTTATTGTCTTCATGATTATTTTCTAGTACCAGGATATACAAATATGTTGTCAGTTAAAACTGCTGTTGAATCATATTTAAAAAAAAGTTACAGTAACTAAACAATGAGAAATTGCTATTAAATTTCTGTGAATCCATTCCTTTCCAATTCTACATCAAGACAATATTTGGCCACAACTTTTTTCTTAAGTTCTATTGGCCTCATCCTATCATAAGAGATAGCACAAAATGCCAATAACAGAGGAACAAAGCCAGTATTTTAGATGAGATGACAGAATTTCATGAAAAGATTTGCACAAATGGGTATTTTTGTTGCATATGGAAAAAGTAATATGACATAAAAAGTGTATAAAACAATTATAATACACCATTGATCAGCCAATATTGACTGATAAATCACAAGGACCATAATACCCAGTTCCAGTCATCTTCACATTCTAGCCTAGTCTCAGTGACCATAATACCATAATACCATAAAACCCAGTTCCAATCATCTTCACATTCTAGCCTAAACTCAGTGATTACAGCCATAAAATGCCCCACCCATGACTAACCAAGCCACTTGCTTAGTGATTTGTGAGTGCTCTAAGAATAGATCTAGACATGGTTAATCTAAAAGCAATAGATATACAGAGATTCCAGTGGTTGTGCAATAGAAATCATATTTACATTGGAAAAAGTCTATATCACATTTCAAGGACATAGGAGGATATTCATCTGAACTAAAAATTAAACTGTAACCCTCAAGAGATGATGGCAACACTGTTTCAAGTAATGCAATATAACAAGACCAAAATCAATACCTTCCATTAGCATTGCTTATCCTCCCAGATAGATTGCTAAACACTATATTTAAATAAGTAAGTCAATCGGAGAATGACAAACATTATATAGTGAAAGGGAGTATAAGGGAAGAGAGAAGAAATGTGTTGGAAATATCAGAAAGGGAGACAGAACATAAAGACTCCTAACTCTGGGAAACGAACTAGGGGTGGTGGAAGGGGAAGAGGGCGGGGGGTGGGGGTGAATGGGTGACGGGCACTGAGGGGGGCACTTGATGGGATGAGCACTGGGTGTTATTCTGTATGTTGGTAAATTGAACACCAATAAAAAATAAATTTATTTAAAAAAAAAAACAATGGTGGAGAGGATGTGGAGAGAGGGGAACACTCCTGCACTGTTGGTGGGAATGGGAACTGGTGCAGCCACTCTGGAAAACTGTGTGGAGGTTCCTCAAAGAGTTAAAAATAGACCTGCCCTTCGACCCAGCAATTGCACTGCTGGGGATTTACCCCAAAGATACAGATGCAATGAAACGCTGGGACACCTGCACCCCGATGTTTCTAGCAGCAATGTCCACAATAGCCAAACTGTGGAAGGACCCTCGGTGTCCATCGAAAGATGAATGGATACAGAAGATGTGGTTTATGTATACAATGGAATATCACTCAGCCATTAGAAACAACAAATACTCACCATTTGCTTCGATGTGGATGAAACTGGAGGGTATTATGCTGAGTGAAATAAGTCAATCGGAGAAGGACAAACATTATATGGTCTCATTCATTTGGGGAATATAAAAATAGTGAAAGGGAATAAAGGGGAAAGGAGAAAAAATGAGTGGGAAATATCAGAAAGGGAGACAGAGCATGAGAGACTCCTAACTCTGGGAAATGAACCAGGGGTGGTGAAAAGGGAGGTGGGCAGGGGTTGGGGGTGACTGAGGGACAGGCACTGAGGGAGCACTTGATGGGATGAGCACTGGGTGCCATTCTATATGTTGGCAAATTGAACACCAATAAAAAATAAATTTATAAAAAATAATAAATAATAAATAATAAATAAATAAATAACAATCAGTACCAATTCTATCCTACATTCAAATATATACGCACATTTCAGGAGTGGATTTGAAACAGTGGTGCATTCATATGAGAAGAGCAGTAACACTGTATTCTTTCCCATGATCCTCCAAATCAAGCCAGTAAACTAAGACCCAGACCAAGGAAATGGATCCTCCACCACAGGTTTCATTCTTGTGGGATTTTTCTCTGACTTTCGGCATCCTAAACTCCTCATCTCCATTGTCCATCTGATTCCTGGGGTGGCCATCCACAGGATATTCCAACCTGGCACTGCTGATCCAGGGTGATGCTTGCCTCTACACCCCCATATACTTCCTGCTCAGACAGCTCTTTTTCATGGACATAAAGTTAGTCCTCACCACTCTCATCAAATGGCCACCAACTTCTCTGGATATAGATACATCTGTCACATTGGCTGTAGAGTCCAAACCTTTCTTTCTTTGAAGATAGGAGTATCTGAATGTGTTGTCCTGAGTCTTATGGCCTTTGACCACTATCACGCCATCTGTAGTGTGCTCAGATACCTGGCTATCATGACACTCTGAAACTGTAAGCAAATGGCCATTGGTTCATGGGCTATCAGTATGCTCATCTCCTTAATGTACACAAATTATGGCATGCACTTCTCTGCTTGTGGCCCCAGGAAAACTGACCACTTCTGTGAAGTTCTCTTGTGAGAAAATATCAACCTATTCTTCTCATCCCTTTTGTACTCATTCTGACATCCTACATACTCATTTATCTTACTGTTCTCTATGTAAATTTCCCTGAGAGCAAAAACAAAGCTCTAGCTACCTGCTTATCCCATCTTGGTGTGGTAAGTCTCTACTTTGGTCCAACCATGCTTATCTACATGACTCCAGGTTTCTCTCTTCTCCCAGAGGTGGACCAGCATCTCTTTGTGTCTGGTGTAATCATTATCCCAATGCTTAACCCCCTCATCTACAGCCTGAGGAACAAGGAGATGTTGGGGGGCTGTGAGGAAGGTTTTATGGGGAAAACTGATGTTTAAACAGATTAGATGATGCAACTTGTTCTTTAAAACACAAATATTCCTTATTGTTCTTCCAGTTAATGTTAATGCTATTATGAAAAACCGAACTCTGAATTTCAATTTTCTTTTTTTAAAATTATTTATGTATTTATTAATGAAAAATAGAGATGCAGAGACATAGGCAGAGGGAGAAGCATACTGCCTTTGGGTAGCCTGATGTGGGACTCTATCCCAGGACTCTGGGATCATGACCTGAGTCAAAAGCAAACACTCAACCACTGAGCTACCCAGGTACCCCATGAATTTCAATTTTCAACCCACATTACAAAAAGTATACTTCTTTCCTTTCAGATTTTTAGTAATGTGTACTATATTACAATGGGACAAGTTCTTATTTAGCAGTGTTATCTGAATTGACTGTAAGACAAATGTCTAGTTTCCCTAGACTTTATAAACCAATTTCTGGAAAGTGACCTAGGCATATATATATATCCAATAATTTTTAAAAAGATTTTGTTTATTCATTCATGAGAGATGCTGGCAGAGGGAGAAGCAGGCTCCATGCAGGGATTCCTATGTGGGACTCCATCCTGGGACTCCAGGATCATGCCCTGTGCCAAAGGCAGGTGCTAAACTGCTGAACCACCCAGGCGTCCCTATATCCAACAATTTTTACATGATTCAAGATACCTTGTTGGATAGGATGGTTTTTTAATGTACCTTTCCAAAATTTTCTTGTGCCTGCTAAAAGGTCCTAAACTGGGGATCCCTGGGTGGCTCAGCGATTTAGTGCCTGCCTTTGGCCCAGGGCGTGATCCTGGAGTCCAGGGATTGAGTCCCACATGGGGCTCCCTGCATGGAGCCTGCTCCTCCCTCTGCCTGTGACTCTGCCTCTCTCTTTCATGAATAAATAAATAAAATCTTTTTAAAAAAATAAATAAAAGGTCTCAGACCTTTTCAATACGGTGGTCACATCTGATCCCACCCACTATGTTACACTCTCCAACCACATTAGATTGAACAACTATACCTGATACATCATGGTCTGTCCCTCTCTAATGCTGTTGTTGGACAGAGTTCTAGATTAAGGCCAAAAGCTCTGATGATCCCAAGCCTTGGATTAACAGTCAAGAGAGGCACTTTAGGAAGAACAGGGGGAACCCAGATGGCAGGAAAGTCCTGCCATGGTTTTATATCATTCCCTTAGAATCTCAGGGAAAAACAATTTGAAATATCCAATTCTTTAGTGTTCTAAGTAGAGACTCACTGAGATAAAAGAAAACTACAATCTCTTCTTGAGTCATGGCAGTGTCTGAAGTCTAGAAAGAAGGGATTGCATTGGAACTTGAATTGGGTCTGTATCATGATCTGTGATAATGTCTTTTAACTGTCATAAACAAAATGGAACAAAATTTAATATTAACGTACTTCTCAGGTACTGACAAAGAATATTGAGAGTATTGCTTACTAATAATTGTTTACATTTATTGGATTCTTACCTATTGTCAGGTGCTATTCTAAGTATTTTATATGAACTACTTCATTAGTCTCGAAGTACATCTGTGAGGCAAGAATTTGGGGAGTGTTAAGCAAATTGGGATCTGGAGCTAAGAGCTCTATGTCATCAGGTAAGGCATTTGTACAATTTAAGCATTTCTTTAAATAACATGGGACATGAAAAAGTTGTGAAAATAAATGAAAACTTAGTGTCAAACATTGAGGATAATACCAGTGTGTGATCAGAGTCTAATATTGTTAACCTTTATTATTTTTGTTATTTTTACTTTTCAAATCAGGAAATATGAGTTTCAAAAAGCCTACTAGGTTAAGTAAACCTTTCTGAAAAGTGAAGAAAACTGAACAATGATGTGCTTTGCCCATTAGCTTGGTACCAGTCATGGACCCTTCACTAAGGCCATGGAGGTTTTTGTTTTTTTTTTGTTTTTGTTTGTTTGTTTTGTTTTGTTTTATTCTTTCTTCTGCTAATATCACATGTATCCATCCCTCAAGATAGGAGCACAATTCATTTCTTTTCTTCCTTTGGTTATCTTCTAGCTCAAATGCCTTCTAAAAAAAGACTTTCCTGGTCATTGCACCTAAAACAGGTGTACTTCTTGATCAGAAAACTTTAACTCTTTCCTTCATAGTTCTTATCACACTGTAGTAATGTATTTGCTTAGTTACTTATTTTGTGTGTAGTGCTAGAACACAATATCCCTGAGTGTGGTGACCAGATTTCTCTTCACTATGGTGGTATCCTCACATGTGGTCAATGCTTTGTACATAATAAGCACTCAAAATATTCGCCTAGATATACCTCGTCAAGATTTCAGGGCAGACATAGGAAACACTTGGGATCACTAGCCTACTAAACTGCATCAGAAATCAGATATAGCAATATAATCATGGTGACCACCCTCTACTTTCTCCTTGGTTTATCTTCCCTAAGTTGCATTTGGAGTGTAGGATATCTTGTTCTATGCACTTCATTTTTTTCACTTCACATATTACATTTTCTATAAATTTAAAGTTTGTGGAAACCCTGCATCAAGCAATCTATCGGCATATTTTTTCCAGCAGTATCACCTCACTTTTTATCTCTGTGTCACTGTTTGGTAATTATCACAATATTGTAAGATGTTTTATTATTTTGTCATGGTGATGTTATGAATGATCTTTGGTATTACTATTGTAATTGTTTGGGGATATGATGAATGGCACCTATTCACCTTCAGGACAGTGAACTTAATTGATAAATATTATGTGTGCTCTGTCTGCTCCACAACCAGCTGTCCCCTATCTCTCTCTTGTACAACAATATTGAAATTAGGCCAATTAATAACCATGTGATGGCCACTAAGTGTTCAAGTCAAAGGGAGAGTAACACGTCTCTCACTGTAAATCAAGAACTAGAAATGATTAAGTTTAGTGAGGAAGGCATATTGAAAGACAAGATAAAGCGTGAACTCTTCTACTGTAGCATTCCAGCTGTTCTCTCTTTAAATCTCAAGCCGAATTCGTAGGTTTTCAGGATGATTTGCACTGCTGGGGATTTACCCCAAAGACACAGATGCAATGAAACGCTGGAACACCTGCACCCTGATGTTTATAGCAGCAATGTCCACAATAACTAAGCTGTGGAAGGAGCCTCGGTGTCCATCAAAAGATGAATGGATACAGAAGATGTGGTTTATGTATACAATGGAATATTACTCAGCCATTAGAAACGACAAATACCCACCATTTTCTTCAATGTGGATGGAACTGGAGGGTATTATGCTGAGTGAAATAAGTCAATAGGAGAAGGACAAACATTGTATGGTCTCATTCATTTGGGGAATATAAAAATAGTGAAAGGGAATAAAGGGGAAAGGAGAAAAAATGAGTGCGAAATATTAGAAAGGGAGAAAGCATGAGAGACTCCTAACTCTGGGAAAGGAACTAGGGGTGGTGGAAGGGGAGGTGGGAGTCACTGAATGACGGGCACTGAGGGGGGCACTTGATGGGATGAGCACTGGGTGTATTCTATATGTTGGCAAATTGAACACCAATAAAAAATAAATTCATATAAAAAAGAAATAAAAGATAAACCAAAAGTTACACTTATTGCAAGCAACCAAATTGTAAACACAAACAAAAAGTTTTCATTGTGAATGCAACAAAAATTGTAAATGCAAACAAAAAGTTCTTGAAGGAAAGTAAAAGCTTTAATCCAGTTAACACATGAACAAGGAAGTAAAACAGCCTTATTGCTGATATGGAGAAACTTCTAGTGGTCCACATAGAAGATCAAACCAGTCATAACATTTCCTTAAGCCAAAGCCTATTCCAGAGCAAGGCTTTAACTCTCTTTAATACTGTGAATGCTGAGTGAGGTGAGGAAGATTCAGAAGAAAAGTTTCAAATTAGCAGAGGGTAGTTTATGAAATCTAAGGAAAGAAGCCATCTCCATAACAAACCATCTCCAAAGTGCAAGGGAAGCAGCAGGGGCTGCAGCAAGCTCTTCAGAAGTTCTAATGAAGATAATTAATGAAGCTGGCTACAATAAGCAACAGGTTTTCAATGTAAACAAAATAGCCTTATTTTTGAAGAAGATGCCATGTAGGACTTTCATAACTTAGAGAAAAGACATCAATGCCTAGCTTCAAAGTGTCAAAAAATAGTCTGACTCTCTCAATAGGAGCTAATGCAGTTGATGACTTTAAGCTAAAACCAATGCAGACTTCTGGGCCAAGATGACAGGGTAACATGCTCCTGAATTCACCTCCTCCGCAAAACACAGCAAATTATACCTATTATTAAAACAATCCATTTTGAAGAAGAACTGAGGACTGACTGAACAGCTTCTGCACAACAAAAGATAGAGAATGGGAATAGAACAGCAAGAGAGATGGAGACATGGCAGCAAAGGGAACTCTGATCCCTGACACTGAAAATGACAGTGAGGAGGAATCCTACTTAGGGACTGGGAACAGATTTCTCTGTCCTTGGGCACAGAAACAAAACAAAACAAAACATGGTTTGAAAGTGAAGGTAGCATATAAAAGAGATAACACTAGAACTCCACAAAGCAGTTAAGGACCTGCAGAATTACTCTCCAGGACAGAGGGATAGGAGAATAAGAGCATTATGTTCCCATCCCACCTTAAAAGCCTACACTGTAGCAAAGTCTGGATACCTTTATAGGTGGTTCCAACATCACAAAGAACTTGTGACCAGGATCTGTAAGCCCTCTGCTGAAGTACAGAAAATAAGCCACATTTTAATTTTTTAATTTTTAATATTTATTTATTTATTTATTTATTTATTTATTTAATCATGTTATGTTTTTATTTCTATTTCCATTGTTTTTTCTTTCCTTTCTTCTTTTTCTTCTTTTTCTCCCTCTTTTCTCATTATTTCTCTTTTTCTTTTCTTCTTTTTATTATATTTCTTTTCTTCTTAATTTTTAAAGATTAATTTATTTTACAGAGAGAGAGAGAAAGAGAGAGAGGCAGAGAGAGTGAGCACAAGCAGGGGGAGCTTCAGGCAGAGAAAGGAGAAACAGGCTCCTCAAAGTGCAGTGATCCCTATGTGGGGCTGTATCCCAAGGATACGGGATCATGAGTTGAGCAGAAGGCAAATGCTTAACCGACTGAGCCTCCCAGGTGCCACATTTATTATTTTTCTATTATAATCTTTTTCTTCTTCTAGCTATAAAAAGCCATAGTAGCAGGGGCACCTAGGTGAATAAGTAAATTGAGTGTCAGACTTCAGCTTAGGTCATTAGTTAAGCATCCTGGGATTGAGCTCAATGTCCTGCTCTGTGCTCAGTGGAGAGTCTGCTTCTCCAATTCCCTCTTCCTCTGTCCCTCTCTCTGCTTATTCATTCTCTCTCTCTCTCTCTCTCTCAAATAAATAAATACAATCTTTTAAAAAGAAAGAGTAACTAGCATAAACATCCACAGTACCAACCAGCCAGCAAAAGTCACCAAGCACATGCAACAGTCTACATATGGAACACTGTGTGCAAGACCACTTTTTCAAGCTTAGAAGAAGGAGCTATTCCACTTAATCCATAGAAACAAACAAAATGAAGCAAAATGGGGAGAGAGAGAGGAGTATGCTTCAAAAAAAGAACAAGGATAAATTCAAAATATAACTAAATGAAACAGTGATAACAAATATGTCTGGGTAAAGCAGTTAAAGTAAGTAAAGATACTCACTGGGATAAAGATAAGAGTATAAGAATTCAGTGAGACTTTCAATAAAATGATAGAAAATATTAAAAATAATCAATCAAAATTGAATAACACAATAAGAGAAGCAATATTCATAGAAGCAATGTCCACAATAGCCAAACTGTGGAAAGGGCTCTGATGTCCTTTGGCAGATGAATGGATAAAGAAGATAAGATGTGATATAATATATATGTATATAATATATGTATATATTATTTATATATTATATTATGTATATATTATATTACATATAATGTATAAAATACATGTATATATATATATATATATATATATATATACACAATGGAATATCACTCATCCATTAGAAAGTATGAATACTTACCATTTACATCCATATGGATGGAACTGGAGGGTATTATGCTGAATGAATTAAGTCAATCAGAGAAAGACAATTATCATATGGTTTCACTCATATATAGAATATAAGAAATAGTGAAGAGGACCACACGGGAAGGGAGGAAAACCTGAATGCGAAAAAAAATCAGAGAGGGAGACAAACCATGAGAGACTCTGAACTCCGGAAAATAAACTGAGGGTTGCTGGAGAACAGGTGGGTGGAGGGATGGGGTAACTGAGTGATGGACATTAAGGAGGGCTTGTGCTGTAATGAGCAGTGGGTGTAATACACAATTAATGAATTGTTGAACTTTACATCTGAAACTAATTATATAGTATATGTTGGCTAATTGAATTTAAATAAAAAAGAATACTATGAAAAATTATATGCTAGCAAACTGACACCTAGAAGAAGTCAATAAATTGCTAGAAATTGACAATCTTCCCAAATTAAACCAGTAATAAATACAAAATCTAAACAGACTGATTACAAGTAATAAAATTGATCCAGTGACAAACAATAACAACAACCAACCAAACAAACAAGTGTGAAGAGTGAGGAGGAGGAAGATAGTGGTGAAGTAGCAGGACCCCAGGCTCATCTTATTCACAAGCAAAACTAGATATCAATCAAATTATCCTAAATACCCCAGAAAAAGACCTGAAGATACACAAGACAAATTCTATAATTAAAGTGAGAGATGAGGCCACATCAAAGAAAGGAAGCACACAGATATGGTTTAGGGGAGAGAGGGACCATGGGTGATGAATCCAAGGTGATCCACACTGTGACACAAGCTCTCGAGTAGAGGGGATGGAGCCATTGTCACAGAGAAGGGCAAGACAACACAGAAGAGCACACAAGAACGGTTCCCCAAAGCCACAGGCTTGGGAAACAAGAGGGGCTGAATTTCTTGTGTTCTTACTACCAGCATGACCTAATGTCTGGAATTGTGAATATCAGCAGGCTTGGCTAAAGTAGAGCCGGAGCACATTGCATTAGTCCTGGAGAGAAGGAAGACAACTTAGGGACAGAAAGCCTGGAAATAGCAATTTGAACAGTGTCTGGAGGGGGAGGTACAGAGATCATTTACTCTTCTTGGAAGGTGTCCCTACAAGCGGCATTCAAGGAGACACTTCCTTGTGGTTTTTTTTTTTTTTTGGTGGGGGGGTTATTTTATTTTATTATATTTTAATTTATTTTATTATTTTATTTTATTTTTTTAATAAAATAATTTTTATTGGTGTTCAATTTACCAACATACAGAATAACACCCAGTACTCATCCCGTCAAGTGCCCCCTCTGTGCCCGACACACATTAACCCCCACCCCCTGCCCTCCTCCCATGCCACCACCCCTAGTTGGATTCCCAGAGTTAAGAGTCTCTCATGTACTGTCTCACTTTCTGATATTTCCTACAAATTTCTTCTCCCTTCCATTATATTCCCTTTCACTATTATTTATATTCCCCAAATGAATGAGAACATACACTGTTTGTCCTTCTCCGACTGACTTACTTCACTCAGCATAATACCCTCCAGTTCCATCCACGTTGAAGCAAATGGTGGGTATTCGTCATTTCTAATGGCTGCGGAATATCCCACTGTCCACCTAGACCACAGCTTCTTTATCCATCAGCTATCGATGGACACTGAGGCTCCTTCCACAGTTTGGCTATTGTGGCCATTGCTGCTAGAAACATCGGGGTGGGGATCCCTGGGTGGCACAGCGGTTTGGCGCCTGCCTTTGGCCCAGGGCGCGATCCTGGAGACCCGGGATCGAATCCCACATCGGGCTCCTGGTGCATGGAGCCTGCTTCTCCCTCTGCCTGTGTCTCTGCCTCTCTCTCTCTCTGTGACTATCATAAATAAATAAAAAAATTAAAAAAAATAAAATAAAATAAAAAATAGAAACATCGGGGTGCAAGTGTCCCGGCATTTCATTGCATCTGAATCTTTGGGATAAATCCCAAACAGTGCAATTGCTGGGTCGTAGGGCAGGTCTACTTTTAAATCTTGGAGGAACCGCTACACAGTTTTCCAGAGTGGCTGCACCAGTTCACATTACCATCAACAGTGTAGAGGGTTCCCTTTTCTCCGCATCCTCTCCAACATTTGCTGTTTCCTGCCTTGTTAATTTTCCCCATTCTCACTGGTGTGAGGTGGTATTTCATTGTGGATTTGATTTGTACTTTCCTGATGGCAAGTGATGCAGAGCATTTTCTCATGTGCGTGTTGGCCATGTCTAGGTCTTCCTCTGTGAGATTTCTCTTCATGTCTTTTGCCCATTTCATGATTGGATTGTTTGTTTCTTTGCTGTTGAGTTTAATAAGTTCTTTATAGATTTTGGAAACTAGCCCTTTATCGGATACGTCATTTGCAAATATCTTCCCCCAACCGTAGGTTGTCTTTTAGTTTTGTTGACTGTATCCTTTGCTGTGCAAAAGCTTCTTATCTTGATGAAGTCCCAATAGTTCATTTTTTCTTTTGTTTCTCTTGCCTTCGTGGATGTATCTTGCAAGAAGTTACTGTGGCTGAGTTCAAAAAGGGTGTTGCCTGTGTTCTCCTCTAGGATTCTGATGGAATCTTGTGTCACATTTAGATCTTTCATCCATTTTGAGTTTATATTTGTGTATGGTGAAACAGAGTGGTCTAGTTTCATTCTTCTGCATGTGGATGTCCAATTTTCCCAGCACCATCTATTGAAGAGACTGTCTTTCTTCCAATGGATAGTCTTTCCTCCTTTATCGAATATTAGTTGACCATAAAGTTCAGGGTTCAGTTCTGGGTTCTCTATTCTGTTCCACTGATCTATGTGTCTGTTTTTGTGCCAGTACCACACTGTCTTGATGACCACAGCTTTGTAGTACAACCTGAAATCTGGCATTGTGATGCCCCCAGATATGGTTTTCTTTTTTAAAATTCCCCTGGCTATTCGGGGTCTTTTCTGATTCCACACAAATCTTAAAATAATTTGTTCTAACTCTCTGAAGAAAGTCCATGGCATTTTGATAGGGATTGCATTAAACGTGTCAATTGCCCTGTGTAACATTGACATTTACACAATATTAATTCTGCCAATCCATGAGCATGAAATATTTTTCCATCTCTTTGTGTCTTCCTCAATTTCTTTCAGAAGTGTTCTATAGTTTTCAGGGTATAGATCCTTTCCCTCTTTGGTTAGGTTTATTCCTAGGTATCTTATGCTTTTGGGTGCAATTGTAAATGGGATTGACTCCTTAATTTCTCTTTCTTCAATCTCATTGTTAGTGTATAGAAATGTCACTGATTTCTGGGCATTGATTTTGTATCCTGCCACGCTACCAAATTGCTGTATGAGTTCTAGCAATCTTGGGGTGGAGGCTTTTGGGTTTTCTACGTAGAGTATCATGTCATCGGCGAAGAGGGAGAGTTTGACTTCTTCTTTGCCAATTTGAATGCCTTTAATGTCTTTTTGTTGTCTGATTGCTGAGGCTAGGACTTCTAGTACTATGTTGAATAGCAGTGGTGAGAGTGGACATCCCTGTCTTGTTCCTGATCTTAGGGGAAAGGCTCCCAGTGCTCCCCATTGAGAATGATATTTGCGGTGGGCTTTTCATAGATGGCTTTTAAGATGTCAAGGAAAGTTCCCTCTATTCCTACAGTCTGAAGAGTTTTGATCAGGAATGGATGCTGTATTTTGTCAAATGCTTTCTCTGCATCTAATGAGAGGATCATATGGTTCTTGGTTTTTCTCTTGCTGATATGATGTATCACATTCATTGTTTTACAAGTGTTGAACCAGCCTTGTGTCCCAGGGATAAATCCTGCTTGGTCATGGTGAATAATTTTCTTAATGTACTGTTGGATCCTACTGGCTAGTATCTTGTTGAGAATTTTTGCATCCATGTTCATCAAGGATATTGGTCTGTAACTCTCCTTTTTGGTGAGGTCTTTGGTTTTGGAATTAAGGTGATGCTGGCCTCATAGAACGAATTTGGAAGGACTCAATCTGTTTCTAACTTTCCAAACAGCTTTAATAGAATAGGTATGATTTCTTCTTTAAACGTTTGATAGAATTCCCCTGGGAAGCCATCTGGCCCTGGACTCTTGTGTCTTGGGAGGTTTTTGATGACTGCTTCAATTTCCTCCCTGGTTATTGGCTGTTCAGGTTTTCTATTTCTTCCTGTTCCAGTTTTGGTAGTTTGTGGCTTTCCAGGAATGCATCCATTTCTTCCAGATTGCCTAAATATTGGCGTATAGCTGTTCATAATATGTTTTTAAAATCGTTTGTATTTCCTTAGTGTTGGTAGTGATCTCTCCTTTCTCATTCATGATTTTATTAATTTGAGTCTTCTCTCTCTTCTTTTTAATAAGGTTGGCTAATGGTTTATTAGCCAATTATCTATTTTTTTTTTTTGCCAATTATCTATCTTATTAATTCTTTCAAAGGACCAACTCCTGGTTCTGTTGATCTGTTCCACAGTTCTTCTGATCTCGATTTCGTTGAGCTTTGCTCGAATTTTAATTAAATCTCTTCTTCTACTGGGTGTAGGGTTAATCTGCTGTTTTTTCTCTAGCTCCTTTATGTGTAAGGTTAGCTTTTGTATTTGAGTTCTTCCAGTTTTTGAATGGATGCTTGTATTGCGATGTATTTCCCCCTCAGGACTGCTTTGGCTGCATCCCAAAGATTTTGAACGGTTGTATCTTCATTCTCATTAGTTTCCATGAATGTTTTTAATTCTTTCTAATTTCCTGGTTGACCCTTTCATCTTTTAGCAGGATGGTCCTTAACCTCCACGTGTTTGAGGTCCTTCCAAACTTCTTGTTGTGATTTAGGTCTAATTTCAAGGCATTATGTTCTGAGAATATGCAGGGGATGATCCCAATCCTTGGGTATCGGTTCAGACCCAATTTGTGACCCAGTATGTGGTCTATTTTGGAGAAAGTTCCATGTGCACTTGAGAAGAATGTGTATTCAGTTGAGTTTGGATGTAAAGTTCTGTAGATATCTGTGAAATCCATCTGGTCCAGTGTATCATTTAAAGCTCTCGTTTCTTTGGAGATGTTGTGCTTAGAAGACCCATCGAGTATAGAAAGAGCTAGATTGAAGTCACCAAGTATAAGTGTATTATTATCTAAGTATTTCTTCATTTTGGTTATTAATTGATTGATATATTTGGCAGCTCCCACATTCGGGGCATATATATTGAGGATTGTTAAGTCCTCTTGTTGGATAGATCCTTTAAGTATGAGATAGTGTCCCTCTTCAGTTCTCACTACAGTCTTCGGGGTAAATTTTAGTTTATCTGATATGAGGATGGCTACCCCTGCTTTCTTTTGAGGACCATTTGAATGGTACATGGTTCTCCAACCTTTCATTTTCAGGCTGTTGGTGTCCTTCTGTCAAAATGAGTCTCTTGTAGACAGCAAATAGATGGGTCCTGCTTTTTTATCCAGTCTGAAATCCTGCGCCTTTTGATGGGGTCATTAAGCCCGTTCACGTTCAGAGTTACTATTGAAAGATATGAGTTTAGTGTCATCATGATATCTATTCAGTCTTTGTTTTTGTGGATTGTTCCAATGAACTTCTTAAAGTGGAATTTTAAGAATCCCCCTTAAAATTTCTTGCAGAGCTGGTTTGGAGGTCACATATTCTTTCAGTTCCTGCCTGTTGAAAGCTCTTTATCTCTCCTTCCATTTTGAATGAGAGCCTTGCTGGATAAAGTATTCTTGGTTGCATGTTCTTCTCATTTAGGACCCTGAATATATCCTGCCAGCCCTTTCTGGCCTGCCAGGTCTCTGTGGAGAGGTCTGCTGTTACCCTAATACTCCTCCCCATAAAAGTCAGGGATTTCTTGTCTCTTGCTGCTTTAAGGATCTTCTCTTTATCTTTGGAATTTGCAAGCTTCACTATTATATGTCGAGGTGTTGAAGGTTTTTTATTGATTTTAGGGGGGTATCTCTCTATTTCCTGGATCTGAATGCCTGTTTCCCTTCCCAGATTAGAAAAGTTTTCAGCTATGATTTGTTCAAATACATATTCTGGCCCTCTGACCCTTTTGGCGCCCTCGGGAACCCCAATTAAACGTAGGTTTTTCTTCCTCAGGCTGTCGTTTATTTCCCTTAATCTAACCTCATGGTCTTTTAATTGTTTGTCTCTTTTTTCCTCAGTTTCCCTCTTTGCCCTCAACTTGTCTTCTATGTCACTCACCCGTTCTTCCACCTCATTAACCCTCATCGTTAGGACTTCTAGTTTGGATTGCATCTCATTCAATTGATTTTTAATTTCTGCCTGATTGGATCTAAATTATGCAGTCATGAAGTGTCTTGAGTCCTTTATGCTTTTTTCTAGAGCCACCAGCTGTATAATAGTGCTTCTGAACTGGCTTTCTGACATTGAATTGTAATCCAGATTTTGTAACTCTGTGTGAGAGAGGACTGTTTCTGATTCTTTCTTTTGATATGAGGTTTTCCTTCTAGTCATTCTGCTCAGTGCAGAGTGGCCAAAAACAAGTTGTATTGGGAAAAGGAGAAAAAGAGAGAGAAAGAAGGAAACCAAAGAGAAAAAGAAAAAAGAAAAAAAGTAGAAAAAAAGAGAAGAAAAAGAGAGAGAAAAACAAAGAAAGGGAAAAAAGGGTGGGGGAAGCAAACAGAAATCAAAAAGCAAAACAAAACAAAACAAAAAAAAGAAAAAAAATCAAAAACAAACAAAAAAACACGGGGGAGTATCTTCTGATTCTGTATAGTTTAAGTCCCTTGACTTCCCCTGGAACTTGTCCGTCTAGCTGGTTCTGGGGGAGGGGCCTGTTTTGTTGATTTTCAGGTGTTAGCATTTGGGGTACTGCTCAGTCCCCTGCCTGGTGCAGGGTTAGTGGGGGTTGTTTACCCCGTGAGGCCGCAGGAGGAACAGCCCCAGTGGCGGGGCCAGCTCTGGAAACCTGGATTCAGCCCCCGCAGGAACTCCAGAGCTCTCCGTCTGCAGGGCCTGGAGGCTCCGGGCGGGACCTCTGATCTGCTCAGCTCGGGGCAGGAGCATCCTTGTAGTCCTTGGCCCTCCCGGCCTCTGCCTGTCCCGGGGGAGGCCGGATCCTGGTCTGTGTCCCGGCGCCCTGGGCTCGGGGCCTGCGCTGTTGGATTCGCTCCCGCCCTGCAGCCCCCTCCGCGGAGCCGCCCCCGAGCACCCCCCCCCCCCCTCCGAGCTGCTCCGGTCCCGCAGCCCCCTCCGCGGAGCCGCCCCCGAGCCCCCCCAGCTGCTCCCGCCCCGCAGCCCCCTCCGCGGAGCTGCCCCCGAGCCCCCCGAGCTGCTCCCCCCCCCGCAGCCCCCTCCACGGAGCCGCCCCCGAGCCCCCCGAGCTGCTCCGGGTCCCCCGTGCGCGCTGCAGCCCTTAGGGAGCTCGGCGCACTCTCCCGGGGCGCAGGTGTCTGTTAGTGTCCCCGGGAGCCCGAGGGCATCCCCGCCCTCCTGGGTCCTGCTCTAACTCCCTGCGGGCCCCTTTCAGCCCGGGAAGGTCGGTGCAGCTCCTGCTTCTCCAGGACGGGCTCTCCTGTCCTGGGGACACTCGCCCCGGCCTCAGCCAGGCTCCTCGCGGGGCACCTCCCCCTTGGATGCCTTTTGTTTCTTTATTTCTTTTTCCCCGTCTTCCTACCTTGATAGATGCGCGAACTCTTCTCACTGTAGCATTCCAGCTGGTCTCTCTTTAAATCTCAGGCCGAATTCGTAGATTTTCAGGATGATTTGAAGGTTATCTAGGTAATTTGGTGGAGACAGGTGATTTGGGGACCCTACTCTCCCGCCGTTTGCCCCTCCTCAGAGACACTTCCTTGTAAACAAATTTGCTGGCTTGCTCCATTTCCTGCCTCTGCCCCTCAGTATAAACACAGAAACACCTGCTGAAGCAGCACAGCATCTATCCTGGTTACCTACCTTGTTTTTATCAAGTCCTACTCCATTGTGATCTGGCAGGGCTACCTTTCTCAGTCAAACATGTCTCAGTTGCAGTGTGGTGGTTAATTCCTGAAGAGAACAATCATAAACCCCTCCCGATACACATCTCCCAACCAGAGATTCTGCAGGCTTCAGTTCGCATAGAAGTAGTATCATGTCTTATTTCACGAGAATACCAGAGCACACCTAGTTAAAACTCACCACATTCTTGGCAGGACCAAACACTGCCCACAACAGGCGAGGAGAGTTTTTATAGACAACTAGCCTACCTAAAGACAGAGCAACGAAAACACCAGCAACAGAGTGCATGCAGCACACACCAGAGACACTCCTTATAGTAACAGGCCCTACATATTCCATGACCTCTTCTTCATAGTGCCAGGAAATATAACTGGCCTTTCTTTTTTTAATTTTTTTATTTTTTATTTATTTATTTATGATAGTCACAGAGAGAGAGAGGCAGAGACACAGGCAGAGGGAGAAGCAGGCTCCATGCACCGGGAGCCTGATGTTGGATTCAATCCTTGGTCTCCAGGATCATGCCCTGGGCCAAAGGCAGGCGCCAAACCGCTGCGCCACCCAGGGATCCCTATAACTGGCCTTTCTAATCCAATGAAGAAGACAGAAAATTAGGCCAAATGATAAGATGGAGGAATTCATCTCAAATAAAAGAACAATATAAGGAGATGGCTAGGGATCTAAGTGAAACTAATGCAAAGGAGATAACGAAAGAGTTTAAAGTAACAATCATAAGGAGACTCCCTGGGCTTGAGAAAGGAATAGAAGGATTTGGGAGACCCATACCACAGTAATAAAAGTGTTAAAAAGTGATCACTCAGAAATGAAGAATGCAATAAATGAGGTTGGACACAAAAATGATGCAATGAACAGGAGGCTAGAAGAACCAGAGACATGAATTATCAATACCAAAGACCTGTAATACTATCTGGAAACTTCTTTTTTTTTTAATTCAAAACTTATTTTATTTTACTTTTTATAATAATTTATTTTTTATTGGTGTTCGATTTGCCAAAATACAGAATAACACCCAGTGCGCATCCCGTCAAGTGCTCCCCTCAGTGCCCGTCACCCATTCACCCCCACCCCCGCCCTCCTCCCCTTCCACCACCCCTAGTTCGTTTCCCAGAGTTAGGAGTCTTTATGTTCTGTCTCCCTTTCTGATATTTCCTACCCATTTCTTCTCCCTTCCCTTCTATTCCCTTTCACTATTATTTATATTCCGCAAATGAATGAGAACATATAATGTTTGTCCTTCTCCAATTGACTTATTTCACTCAGCATAATACCCTCCAGTTCCACCCATGTTGAAGCAAATGGTGGGTATTTGTCGTTTCTAATGGCTGAGTAATATTCCATTGTCTGGGGGCATCACAATGCCTGATTTCATGTTGTACTACAAAGCTGTGGTCATCAAGACAGTGTGGTACTGGCACAAAAACAGACACACAGATCAATGGAACAGAATAGAGAACCCAGAAGTTCTCTATTCTGAAGTGGAATAGAAGTGGACCCTGAACTTTATGGTCAACTAATATTCGATAAAGGAGGAAAGACTACCCATTGGAAGAAAGACAGTCTCTTCAATAAATGGTGCTGGGAAAATTGGACATCCACATGCGGAAGAATGAATCTAGACCACTCTCTTGCACCATACACAAAGATAAACTCAAAATGGATGAAAGATCTAAATGTGACACAAGATTCCATCAAAATCCTAGAGGAGAACACAAGCAACACCCTTTTTGAACTCAGCCACAGTAACTTCTTGCAAGATACATCCACGAAGGCAAAAGAAACAAAAGCAAAAATGAACTATTGTGACTTCATCAAGATAAGAAGCTTTGCTTTTGCAAAGGATACAGTCAACAAAACTCAAAGACAACCTACAGAATGGGAGAAGATATTTGCAAATGACATATCAGATAAAGGGCTAGTTTCCAAGATCTATAAAGAACTTATTAAACTCAACAGCAAAGAAACAAACAATCCAATCATGAAATGGGCAAAAGACATGAAGAGAAATCTCACAGAGGAAGACCTAGACATGGCCAACATGCACATGAGAAAATGCTCTGCATCACTTGCCATCAGGGAAATACAAATCAAAACCACAATGAGATACCACCTCACACCAGTGAGAATGGGGAAAATTAACAAGGCAGGAAACAACAAATGTTGGAGAGGATGTGGAGAAAAGGGAACCCTCTTACACTGTTGGTGGGTATCTGGAAACTTCTTAACAGAAATTTGGCAAGACAGACTGCAGGGGCATGATATATTTGGAGTGCTGAATGGGAAAAATCTGTAGCCACAAATAATTCTATCATTCAGAATAGAAGGAGAGACAAAGACAATCATGACATGGTTTTACTCATATGGGTAATATAAAAAATAGTGAAAGGGGTCATAAGGGAAAGGAGAGAAAATGAGGAGAAAAATCAGAGAAGGTGACTAAACCTAAGAGACTCCTAACTCTGGGAAATGACAAGGGGCAGAGGAAGGGGAGTTGGGCGGGGGGGTGGGGTGAGGGGTACTGAGGTGGGCACTTCACAGGATAAGTACTGGGTGTTATACTATATATTGGTAAATCAAATTCCAATAAAAAATATACAAAAAAAAAGGAGGGACAAACAGTTTCTTTGTCAAACAAAAACTAAAGGAATCTGTGAATGCTAAACCAGCCCTGCAAGAAATATTAAAAGGGATTTTTGAGAGGAAAACAGAGACCAAATGCGAAAGAGACAAGATATTATTGGAGAGAATATTCAGAAACAGTGACTAAACAAAAAATAAAATGGCAAAAAATACATATCTATCAATAATTGCCTTGAATATAAATGAACTAAACACTCCAAAGACATAGGGTGTCAGAATTGAAAAAGACAAGATCCATGTATATGCTGCTTACAAGAGACTCTCTTCAGAATTACAGGCACCTTCAGATTAAAAGTGGGGAGATGGAGAAATATTTATCGTGCAAATAGATGTCAAAATAAAGCCAGAGTAGCAATACTTGTATCAGACAAATTAGATTTTAAAGCAATGACTGGTAGCTCAGTCTGTTAAGCATCTGCCTTTGGCTCAGGTCATGATCTCAGTATCCTGGGATTGAGCCCTACATCGCTTAGCAGAGAATCTCTCTCTCTCTCTCTCTCTCTCTCTCTCTCTCTCTCTCTTTCTCTCCCTCATCAGATAAATAAAATCTTTAAAAATAATAAAAAATAAATAAAACAAAGACTGGAGGGAACTAAGATGGTGGTGGAGTAGGAGGATCCTAGGCTTTTTTATACCTCAAACACAGCTGGATAACTACCAAATAATTCTGAATATCCAAGAAATCAGCCTGAGAAAGAACAAACTGCACAAGTAGAGGTAGAGAAGATGTCTTATTGAGGAAGGTAAGTGCAGAGATGTGGTCTGAGGGCTTCAGATAACAGGTGCTGCAGGAGGAGGGAACCCTAGTTTTGGAGAAAGGTGAGAGTGAGTGGAGTGCACAAGGATATGCACAAACAGAACACTTCTCCAAAGCCATTGACTAGGAAAACGAGAGGGGTTAATTCCCATGAGTTTTTCGTCCGGCAGGACTCAAAGACTAGAGGTTTAGAGTTCCCCAGGCCTGGCTGACCTAGGGCACCTCTTAGACCTAGAAAGAAGGTAGACAAGCAACCCCAGGACAGACAGCGAGATGTGAGGATCACATAAGGTGCCCAGAGAAAGAAAGAGCATTCATACTCATTGGAACACAATTGTGAGTTGCAGTATTGCTTCTCATAGGACAAAAGAATTGGCAGGTGACATTTCCCTCCCCCACCCCTCAATATAAGCACAGAGACAGCTGCTGAGGCCTGCTATCCTGGATACTGGCTGTTTAGCCTGCTTTGCTCCAAATCCCATGCCTTTCTGGGTGCTCCGATGTAACTGCTTTTCTGTGTCAAATCTGCATTAGTCCCAGTGCAGCAAGACCTCCCCCAGAAGACCAGTTCAGATATGTGGAACGACACATCACTAAACTCTGGAGTTGAAATGTCAGAAGGCATGGCTGTGATAGAAACCAAAAGTGCACCATGATACTCTACACAGGTAAGCAACACAGAGACATACAGAGTGAAAACAGTGATCTGAAAAATGCCTAGAGAGCGTGTGGGAAAATTATTTGCTCTTCTGGGAGTAATGCCTTGAGAGCAGTAAGTATGAACTGCCTTCTCTGGGGACAAAGAAGCTGGCTGGTGCTATTTTACCCCTCTGTCCCTCAGCATAAACCAATTTCCTTCAACAGGACAGCATCAACACTGTCTGAATATCTTGCTTACACCAAGTCCCACCCCCCTACATTCTCCTGGTACTACTTTTCTCGAACAAGTGTACCTAAAGACAGGAAGACCAGAACAAACCTCCTCACATACTAACATCTACTGACCAGAGAGTGCTGAAAGGCTTGTGTTCTGGTGGAAGTAGCATCAGATCTAATTAACAAACAGATCAAGAGCACACCAAATTAAAACTCACTGCACTCTGGCCTAGGTCCAAATACTCCTCACTGCAGGCAAGCACTAGAGATGATTGACCTGAGGGATAGAACAGCCAAAACACAGTAGCAGAGGGTAGGCAGCACACACAAGGGAATCTCACTGAAGTGCCAGGACATTATAAAACATCTTATTCATATAGCCATTACTCTCAGAGGCAGAAAACATAATAGGCTTTCCTAACACACAGAAGATAAAGACTTAGGCAAAATGGCAAAATGGATGAATTAATCCCAAAAGAGAACAAGAATGGGTCACAGCTAGGGATCAATTGAAACAGATATAAATGATAAATCTGGTGGAAAATTTAAAGCAAAGTCATAAGGAAA